>NC_056744.1:758064562-758097062 GCF_019279795.1 Protopterus annectens
TTTGTGCAAAGGATGAAGACAAAATAAATAATGGAAACGTGTCTCTGTGATGATTTGTCTAGTCTCTAGTCCTTGGTCTTATACCACATGAACATTAAGGATCTCTATTTTCACAAAGACATCACCCTCTTGAGACTTGAATCTTCATACCACTGCATTAACATGACACATTATGAAATTGATAGTATTTGCCACAAACAGTGAGGGTTTATGAGGCAGAGAAAGTTGCGCACACATACTCAGGTTTTGACATTGTAACACTTTACTTTTCAGCAGCAATATATAAATGTTATCAAGTTGTCATTTGTCATTTCACATTTCATATTTGCATGGTTTTGATATTTGCAAAACTTAATCTAACAAATTATGTCACATTGATAACAGATCTATAAGAATGTGTTCTATTTATTGCAGTACGTGTATTTTAATACATTTGTAAATTGATGATATCATTTTAACTTCTACTTAAGTCAAGGTAATCTCATATTTCTTTACTAATGTTATTCCCACTGAGAGTCATGTAAGAATATATCACAGTAGCAAGAGTGTTAGACATTCAGTTATTCATGCTCTACTGCAAATGAGTCACACTTGTAAGCCCTTACAAAGCACCACTTCTAAATACGTGTTCTTGTACTGCTAGGGTGTGTGCATGGATTGTGTAAGGACTCACACCATCTTTACCTGCCCAATACCTCATGCAGATTGTGATATCCATGAATGAAAATGAGTTGATACCTGATCTACATATTCACCATGTGCAGAGGAGTTAATCTACACTAGAAAAACAACCTGGTTCTAAAGTACTTGTAGTAGGGGAGATTGTTTTGAGTTTCCAAACTTCTGAGATACCGCTGTTTGACTGTTGAAATACATTATTTTGATGGACTTTCATAAAAATCCTGTTAAGGCATGCACTGTTTCTTTACAAATAATTTTTTAGCACTTGTGATGACTTATAGTTCAGATAACATTGCATGATGTCTGACGTTTGTTCATTTGTGTTGGTATAGAAGGTATAGCAGTTTTTGGGTGAAGTATCCTCAGGTAATGCTTCATGTTTTTATAGCAACGTTACTTTGAGGATGTGAACAGATATGAATATATTTTTATATAAATAATAGCAATATGAACCCATCGATGAAAACCTAAAATTCGACTCCCACATCCTCTCAGCAATCAAAAAAACCCACCAGAAAATCGGCCTCCTCTACAGACACAACTACTACCTTACTCCATCTTCCCATCATATCCTTGCATCTACCTTCCTTCTCCCCTCTCTCTTGTACGGTGCTCCCCTATTCTCCAACCTACAACTCGGACTCCGTGCTAAACTTGAGGCCTGTTACAACAAAATCTGCAAATTTACAACCAATTCTAAGAACTCTTCCCATCACTGTCACTCCCTACACACCCTAAACTGGCTAGAACTCCACAACCACCTAAAGTACCTACAACTTACAACAGCCCACAAACTCATCTTTAAACCAGCAGAATGCCCCTCTCGTGCTAAATCTCTAACACCCTACACACCTACCCGTACCCTGAGATCCACAGGCCAAAACCTCCTGCATGTACACAAACCCATCCACCCAACTGGTAAACTACTACTATCCCACACTATAGCCAAACTATGGAACAATCTCCCCACACCACTATGTAATATACCTAACCACAACCATTTCAAATCCATGCTTCTCTCCCATCTCTCCTCCAAATGGGAATGTCCTTCACATGCTCCCACCTAAAACTCCCACACTACTAACTCCACACCTAAATCATCATTTCTTTGCCTACTTTAACTTAATTCGGAGATCTTGCTCAGAACACCTTTTCATAAATCTTTTGCATGCATACCTCTGGCCTACCTTACTCATATTCTCAAACTTTCATTGCTTGTTTTTCTTATCCATTGTACCCATAATATTGTTTTCCTCTGTAATATTGTTAATTTGTCTCTATTCGTATGTATTTGTATGTCTGTTTGGGGCTTTTCCCCTCGGGTCTCCACTGAAAAAGGGTAATTCTTACCCAGCTGGACCAACCCAGTTAACAAATGCAAATAAATAAATAAATAAATGAACATTACAGTTTAGACCATCAACTGTGTTAAACCTGTTGTATATGCCTGACATCAACAAAGCTTATCATTAATATTTACTGTTTCATTTCATATACGTTATTCATTGCTAATGCTGCTATCTATTAAGAGTTTACACATTTTCTTTGGCTTTACCAGATTTGTCATTGTATTATTTATTTATTTTTTTGGTGGGGAGGTGGTTGTACTTTTGTACTGCATGTGTATATTAATATACGTAAGAGCAGGAAGTTAGAGTGCAATTCCTGCTAGAGGGCAACTGGACATATTGATATTTGTTGCATATATCACTCCAGTTACTGCTGACAGTGCTGTGCATTTGAGTCATGTATAATCATATTGATGTACAATAATATTGTATATGAGGGTAGTTTTGCATGCATCACAATTACTGTTTGTACTTGCTTAGCATATTAGGTTATCACTTAAGTATTGAGAGTGTATTTGTGCATGTGTGTGTGTGTGTGTGTGTGTGTGTGTGTGTGTGTGTGTGTGTGTGTGTGTGTGTGTGTGTGTGTCAGGACCAAGGCATATTGTACTTGTCTACATCTGTCAGGATCATCTGTTGCTGCTGATTCTTCCTTATACTCCTCAACTGTGTGTGCTCACCCTGATGGCCTTGCCTGTGTTGCTGGGAATTGCTGTCCTTGGCTTTGCTGCAGATGTTTCCAAACAATTATATCGTACAACATGGCATAAAATGTGAGTATTTTGGGCAGGGTGGCTGGGTCATACTGCAGGGCACCAACAGATGTGTCTAGACATTGAAACCTTTATTTCAGCAAGCCAAATACACCCTCTACAATATTCCTGTGTTGATCATGGGCATTGTTGTATCCTTGCTCAGTGGGGTTGTGGATTTCCCATGGGTATCATGAACCAAGGCTCTAGTGCATCCCCTGTATCTCCTACCAGCTACACTTGTGGGAAGTCACCTCTAGCAAACCTTACATGCATGTCACAGGTGTGCCATATGTTGGAGTTGTGAAAACTGTCAGGATTACCTGCACACATTTTATATACAATCCCCTGGGCATTACAGACCAGCTGGTAGTTAATAGAACAGTATTCTTTCCTGTTGATGTACCTCTTTTCAGCTTCACTAGCAGAGGCTCTTGTTTCAATGTTTGTGTAGTCTATGGCTTCCATAACCTCAGTGCGGCTTTGCATGGCTGTAGCTCTGTCCTCTGGGGTACATGGAAAAATTATATTATTCCTTGCATGTTGTAATATAGCATTTATAAATCGATGCAGTATTCTGGAGTCTGAGGCCTGTGACACTCCTAATATATCCCCTGTGGGTTTCTGAAAGGTGCTTGTAGTTAGTATACGTAATGCCACACATAGCTTGGTTTCCACTGGGAGGTGTCCTCCATAATTTCCCTGGTGCCTCAGGTGAGTGGCAGCAGAAATTGCATATTTCCTCCAAGGTATTCATGTCCACCTTGTTGTGCTCTACACTTTTTGTTTCAAGAAGTTCACTATAAGTTATACAGGGTCTGAAGACCCTTTGCATTCTTCTTCTAGGCTGAGTTCTGACAGCAGCATCATCTTGTATTAAAGCCTGTTGCTCATACAGTTTAATAATAGCAGTAGCAACCTGTGCACTTTTTGTCTAAGCATTGTGTTTTCATGGCTGTATTACAAAGAATATTGGAATTATGTCCAAGATGGAGCACGGTGTGCATATGCAAGGTTTATACGTTCCTGAATCAGTCCACCATGTTGATTTACTTAATTAGATGTATATCACCTACTTATGCCATCTTTAACATATTCTGCCATTTACACTTGTTTTAGTGGTTGAAATATCATGAAGAGCTGTTTAATAAATACTGAATAGAGCACTCACAATTGTGCTGCACACACATTCTTAGCATGAGGTGCAGGCATTCATGAATCCTGCCCAAAATATGGATAATAAAGGTGCAGACTTTGAGGTATGTTGTATTGCTTCTTATGAATTTATATGTGTTTGTATGGCATCACTGACTAATATAGACATGGATAACGTACATGTGGATGTTATTTTTAAAAGACTTCAAAAAATTCATGGAAATGACTACTAATTCATCCTATCATCTTATGTACAGCGGCAATATTTTTACGATGTGCCTACTGTACTGTGGTTATTAACATGTAAAGCCTTGATTGTAGCAAATGTCTTGCACTCATTTTGGGGAAGATATGAGCATTCTGGGTTTGGTTATAAAACACATAAGGGACCAGGCATGTTAATGCTGGTTCATAGGTTCATAGGTATATGCAAGCAATAATACCTAACAGGGTTTGTGTTAATGTGTAATTAATGCCTGCCCAGGGGTGTTCTGAGGCCCAATGCTTGTTTTTTTTGTTTTCTTTTTCTTTTTAAATATATTTTACACTTGCTAAACAGAAGCACTGCTTAGTGAGTTTTTTTCAGTCTGAACTCCACAGGAGCTTGATATGCTGCTGTGAAGCAGCAGACTCGTTTTTCGGTGAAGCAGCAGACTCGTTTTTCGTTGGGCATTACTTGTACATTAATACCATGCTGGAGAATGTTCGTTCTCCAATCAGGGTGCTGATGTATAGTTTGCCCATTCTCTAAACTAGGTTAATGGCCACTAGGACCTTTATAAGCCTAGCCATAGAACCCAAATGTATCCCATGGGCTACTTTGGCTCAGAGGTTGTTTTAAGGGGTGTATGTTAGTTAGGGCATGATTTAACTGCTGCTTCACCAAAAACATAATTGTCAGACCATTGGAGAATTTCCGATTTCCCATCAGCTGGTCAAGGTTATGCTTAAATAGGGTTAAGAATGGCTCTGCTTCACATTGATGGGAAGTCTATTCCAGAAAATAAGAATTCTTTAAGATGCATATCTGTCCCTTGAATATGTCCTTTTAAAATTACAATCAAAATTTAAATCTTTTAATCTAGTAGTTCTGTTACTGTTTGTTTTTCTGATATGCAAAAAGTTCAACAGGGTGGGATCCAAGGATGCCTTGTATGAAAGGCATAAATTGCTTCTTTGCAATCTGTAGAAAAGAGAGTATAGGAATAGGGGTTTGTGTTGATCTACATAGAGAACTGTGGTTATGTCCTTTTTTCTTTTTGTGAAGAACCTCTGTGGGCATTCCAGTTATTGCATGTGCTTGGTCAGGTACATAATGATGAGAGTAATACACTCAATGATGGATCTGATGAGGGCAGAGTACAGTGGCACAATGACTTCCCTGGACCTGGATGCCATGCAATTACTTATAAGTTGAGTGAAATAGAATGATTTTCTTACAACCATAACCACATGCCGGTGAACAACCAGGTTACTCTCTACATGAGTCCCTAAATTCCTGACCACTGTGTTTGGTTTTAGGGATGTGTTATTGATAAGGTAGTTTCCCTGGGTGGCTATCTTCCCAAAAGGTACTATTCTGCATTTTTTGGCATTGCGTTTTAAGCCATGGTTTTGGCACCAGTCTTCTCTGTGTTAGACCTTCCTGTAAAATGTTTGTAATTTGGGAGATATACATGGGGGATATACATAATTGTCCCAGCTTGTAATTATCTGCAAACATGGTAGGCCAGAACCCCTTGATATTGGCCTCAACTTCCAAGAAATAGATGCCAAGGAGAAGCAGATCCAGAACAGAGCTGTGAGACACTTCACTGTTTACTGGACTCTTTGTGACGGTGGTCTCTCCAGTCTTAACTTCCTGGGATCTATCTGTCAGCCAGCTTGCTAAACACTGAGGTTTATGCCTAATTCCATGAGTTTATTTACAAAGCCTATGTGGGATATTGTATCAAATGCCTTTACTAAGTCAAGGTAGAAGCAGTATACACCTTTCTGTCCTCATCCATTGTCATAATGGCATTCTCAAAGAAGTCCACCAAACTGGGTTGGGTCCATTCTCTGAAGATTTCCTGTGCCACTGTTAATCATTTTCATGACAATTCTATCCACAGCTTTACATATGAGACTAGTCAAATTAATGGGTCTGTAATTCCCAGGATCCAATGATGGTCTGTCCTTCTGTAGAGTGATAACTGTTGTGGTCCTCTATTGACTTGGCATGAAGCCTGTTCCGATGCAGTGGTTGAATAGTGACTCAAATGGACCTAATATGTCATATTTCAGGTTATTTAGGAGGCATCCTGGGATATTATCAGGGCCCATTGAAGCTGTATTCATGGCCTTAGAGAGTGCCTGTAAGATCTGCTCCCTACTGATAGTTTGAGAAATTATGTTAGATACTATTTTCTGGTAGGTGGCTTGGGGTGAGAGAGGGAGGTAAAGTTAGAGCTGAATTTGTCATACAGAAGATTTGCTATATCTCCCTCTCTCAGTTCCATTTGCCAACAGGTTGGCACAATGTTATGTGTTACCTGTGTGGTTTTGGACATAGTTAAAGAAGGCCTTCTGCTTATCCTTGGACTGGAACACTCTCTTTATCTAAAAATTTGCTTTGTTAGATGTAATTAGTCTTCTTAGCTGTCTATTCAGTTTTAAGAGAGTTTTTATCAGTTTTGGTTATCACTTTTTCTCTTTTGTTGTACAACCTGATTAATTTTGGAATCAATTGGGGTGGGAGTTTTTTTTAAGTTAGTTTCTAGTTTACTTCTGGTAGGCACAGTTGCCTCTATGCTGTCATTAACATGGCTGCATAGAGCTTTTGTAAATAATTCCGCATAGGCTTCTGAGTTATCTGGGTTTGTAGGGGCTTGACTGGTGACCTCTTAATAAAATGCAGTTTGCCGTGGAGTAGTTCCTAACTGGGACAGGGTTTACTGAGGTTACAGAATTGAATTTTTATTTTGAAGGAGACTGTTTTGTGGTCTGACCTTTCCAGAGAGAACATGACAGTGATGGGGGCAGAGCTCTCCTATGTTTGTGAGTACGAAGTCCGATATGTGTGTACCTCTAACAGGTGTAAGGACAAGGGTGTTTGTGTTTACAAATTATAGGAATCTCTGTGCCTGCAAATTTGGGGTTGTATAGGATTCCCAGTTTGTAGAGGGAAAATTAAAGTCCCCCATAAATATGGTGTTTAAATAATATGAATAATTGTCACATTTAATCATAGCCTCACCTCAGGCTTCATGCTCACTGAGTGGTGCACAGCTACAGTTATCCCACTCCATAAGGGGCATCCACCTTGGATCCAGGGAACTACCACCCTATCAGTCTGACGAGCCTGATCTGCAAGGCCATGGAATATATTATCATGAAACTTATAAACAAAGACATTGGCAACCTTCAAACACTGGACCCCACCCAGTTTGGGTTCGTGAAGGGCAGATCTTGTCTCCTGAACCTGGTTTACTTCTTCAAATCAATCTCTAGAGCTGTGGAAAAGAGTAAGGTGGCCTATCTAGACCTCGCCAAGGCCTTCAACACCATCCCCCATTCTGGAATCATAGATAAACTTATTAAGCTGGGCATTAATCCCTACGTGACTCAATGGGTTGCCAACTGGCTTACTGACAGAACCCACACTGTAAAAGTAGCCGACTCCAAATCCAGCTCCAGACAAGTGACAAGTGGAGTACCTCAGGGTTCAATCCTGGGACCGCTCTTGTTTGGCATCTATTTCTCTGAAGTACAGGCCAACACTAAGGAACTCTGGCTAACAAAGTTAGCAGATGACTGCAAACTGGGAGCCATTACTGAATCCCTAAATGATGTTGATATTCTACAAAAGGGCCTTACAGAAACAGATGCTTGGTGCCAGAGTCATGGGTTCAAGCTCAATGCCAGAAAATGCATAGTTATCCCATTTGGGAAAAAACATGTACCCCTGAATTACCACATAGGTGGCAGTACACTAAACACCGAAAATGTGATAAGAGACTTAGGGACACAGGCAGACAGTGAACTCACCTTCGATAACCACATCACCACAACAGTCAGGAAATCCTTCTATGTGGCACACCTCATCACTAAGGGTTTTCTATCCAGAAAAAAGGAGGTCATTGTCCCACTGTACTCATCCCTCATTAGACCCATTATAGACTACAACACCCCATTTGGTATGTACCTCTCAAGACATCTACAACAACTGGAAAGGCCACAGAAATACCTCACTAAAAGAATCACAGACCTAAAGCAGATGCCCTATGCTGACCATCTAAAAAAAACTCCACCTATACTCTGTCGCATATCGTCTACTCAGACGTGATCTCTGCTTAATATACAAGGCTATGTCAAACCCAGAGCTGTTGAGTATGCTACACTTAAATAAATCCCAATCCCCTCAGAGCCACATGCTCCAGGGATCTAAACCTTGTCATCACAATGAACAAAACATGCTGGTGGGATAGGTTCCTGACCCAGAGACTCCTCAGACTCTAGAATAGACTGCCTGTACATGTCAAGCAGATCGCCACTTTGGACCTCTTCAAAAGGAACCTTGATGATTGGATGGGAGATAGGAAATTCACCCCGGGGATCACATCAGTTGCCCTGCTAGACAGGAGTCCAGGGAAGTAAATATTGTGGGAAGAAATAGCCAGGGAATTGTTATGGCTAGGCTTGTATAGGCCCTATGGCCAATAGCCTAGTACCAAACTATGAACCTATGAACCTATGATGAGTGACTCTAATAGATCTAAGTATAAGTGATGGGTTTCATGGGACATAGAGAGTGACCTGTAGTTTTCAAGGATATTGTATTGAACTTTGCCATGATAATCTGGACATGGAGGAACTTCATCCCATCATCCTGTTTAATCAACCTAGAGATGTGTTTATTACTGATATCGACTGAGACACCTCCACCTTTAGTGCCTGCCTGTGTAGTCTCTTGCCTGAATGTGTGAAAGGCATTGAAGCCTTGCACTGCCAGGGTGCTGAATGAAGCTTTAAACCATGTCTCATTAACTGCATAGTTGTCTGCATTTTCCAGGGTGAGGAGAGATTGGAGGGAGAGGAACTTCTTCTTTAGACTCCTGGCATTGAGAAAAGACACATTTAGATGTAGATTTTACTATGCTGGAAGTTTTGTCAGTTTGGTATTGACTAAAAATGGCACTATGGGGGAGGACGATGTTTTAGCTAATATTTGAAAGCCTGAAAAGGAGAGGTGCAGACCATCCCTGGCAAAGCTAACCATGTCTTCCCATTCTGGCAAATACTGTATACCCCTAGCAAGGGAGCCCGCAGGATTTTTTGCAGGGGGGTGCAAACCCAGAGCCCCACCCACATAGCTCACCCCGCCCCCTTCCAACACAGCCCCGCCCAAGTCCACCCACCAAGCCCCGCCCACACCGCCATTCCAGTGTCCCATTACTTGACTATTTCTCCCCATTTACTGTAGACACTGTTCAAATCTATGTGCATACTGTTTTATTTTTTAGTTCTACAATTATTACAGGCAGTTGGATTTAATTTACAACTTTTATTTCAAACATTATAGCCCAAACACCGAGACATTTACTAAACCTAAACAAAGCAATAGTCTTACAATGAAAACAGACTTGGCATTAGAGTTTCTCTACTTTTGAAACTGTCAATGAAACAGCATTGAAACCCACATTCAAAGAAAATGCATCTGGCCAGTGGCAGGTTATTTACCTTTGAACTGTTTTCAAGCAATAGGTTCCTTGCACACCGTTAGGGTCATGCAAAAGTTATTTGATTTACCTGATTATATTAATTATAATATATAATTGAATTCTATATCTTGTATTATACAGCAACACTTGTTTGAGTGTCTCTGCCGAAGTAAAAGTAATCTGAATAATTCCACATTAAAGATATCTGAAACTAATGAAGATGTTGCTAGAAAACTGTATATTTCAGTGTTTCATCTACAAATTTAGTGCCTGCTGCCGTCAAAGAATAAATTGCCTATGTTAAATTAAAAAAATGGTAAGCTGGTATATTGCAATAGAAAATGGATGACAAGCTGAAAAACAGGTTCATAGTTATTAGGCATCTCATCCAAAGGAGGACATCCTGAGGACTGCAGCATACAAATGTATATGCTGTAGGAATAGAACCTCAAGCCTTTACATTAAGATGCAAGTATTCTACTTGTGGTGCTACTAACATAGCTTTAAAGCTTTATACCACAATAGAGATACCAATTGCTAAACAAAACAGTTGCACATAGTAAACAGACTTGGCATGAGCAGCAGTGAACTTAGCTTCCCTTAAAACTCAGTTCCTTGAAAATGCACTTGAAAATTCTACCTGCTAACTCTAGCTTGGGCATTTCACTTTCTCTCTCTCACAAACATACCACACCCCTCAAGACCTCAACCTTAGTGCAAGAAATCTTGACAAAGCCTAAAATAAATAGGGACAGACCATAAATATGGCTCTCAGAAACTTAGAAAATTGCAAGAGTAGCAGGATTTGTGTTAGTATGCATTTTTCTAAATGACATGACATCTAAAACTGAAATCTCATTTAGCAACTTCAATCCTTTTTAGGAGGAATATGGGGCAAAAATCTGGACAGCTGAGGGGTATGCTACCTCCCTCTTATACACACACCAAATAATTCTGGCCAGACTTTAATTAGTTCTGGGAAGGTTGCACTGAATGGCACCGTGCTTGATCTGAAGTGGGTGAAATCCTGGTAGCCAGTGATAACTGATCTGCAACTCAGCAATGTGGAGCATTAAAGCATTTTTAGCAGAGCATTGTTTTATCACTACCTATTGTGTTTGCACATAAGCTGTAGTCATTTCAAACATTTGCCTTTTTTGATTATTACAGAGTACATTTACCCACCAGAGCTATTGTGTTTTGACTTCAGTGTGGAGATAGTTGTTGCAGGGCTTGGCTTTTAAGTAAGGTAGCAATGCTTATTTACCATATACCATTAAAGCCACCCAACTACAAGTGTACTAACACACAGACACTGGTCTCCAATAAAATGTAATGAGCTTTTGAAAATACTGTAATCCTGTCCTTTTATTACAAATACTGTCATATGCATTTCAATACCCAAGGCTTATACATTATCTAGTCATGTAAATATTCTTTGCATGGCAACAACGAAAAGGCTTTCAATGCTGGTAATTCTTTAACAATATGCTTACTAAAGCTTACTTGCATCTTACAATCTCCGACAAGCTTACCTGATGTTCATTAAACCATGGCTACTTAAACAGAGCAACAGGGCACTGTGACAGCATGCAGTTCCTGAATAATAAGAAGCATAAATCAACAATATAAACATCTGATAGAAAACCAGAACATTTTGCAAAATCAAGGACAGATGAAAAGCCATGGTCGTATTTGTGATCTACCTTGGATGGGGGAATACTCTGCACACTTACACTGCATAACGGCTCCTTGCCTTCCTTCGACACATCCAGAGCCACTACAATGGGGGATGGGGTGCAATAAGTATGTCATAATTTGAAATGTCTCTGGCTGACAGTGATGGCTCTGACACTCATACCTCTCAACTTCAGAGCAAGAAATCTGAACAAAGCCATACATAGAACTAGAAGTGGGACACAGTCCCAAAAATAAGGCCAATTTTTTAAATATTGCTCTTATTAACTTAAACAGAACAGGTAGATCTTACATTAGTACAAATTTTCTGAAGGGTATAAAATATGAAACTCAAATGTCTGCCATTATTTTCTAACTTCAATCTTTAATGACTTGCCACTAATTTGCCAGAAAACCACAATTTTATGAAAAACAGACCAAAATGTGATGCAAAAATACCTGTCAAAAAGAGGGACACCTTTTTAATATTAACAGTTAACTTGCGCAGCTAACAAAATAAGAGCATCCACATGCATTTCTGAAATAAAGGTAATCTATAACTGATCATTACAGTTATATATAATTGTCATTTTGGAGGAGGGATTATTAGGGGAGAGCAACATTTTGAGCCAGAATTGGGGACAATTGAGATGTTTGGATATTCCTAATCTACAAAGTGATTTGCACGTACCTCTCAACCTCTTAATGCAGGAAATCTGAACAAGGCCAAATATATTGGGGAACATACAAACACTACTAAAAATTGCTCTTTATAAAACTTACAGTCTTGCATTAGCATGCATTTTCTGAAGGTTATGACATCTGAAACTCAATGTCTGTCATTTAATGGCTTCATTCCTAAATGATTTGCTAGAAAATCACAAATTTTATGAGGAACAAAGCAAAAATAAGCAGCAAATATCTACCATTCTGCAAAGATATGGACAACTGAGAGGTATAGTTCAACCGGGGCTGTATGAGTTTGCTAACCCCCCCCTCACAAAATCATGGTCAAATGGAGCCTCCCCCCTGCAGCCATTCCAATGTCCCATTCCTTGGTTATGTTGCCCCATTTACCATAAACACTAATGTGCATACTGCTTTACTTCTGCGATGATTTAGGATTTCATTTGAACGTTTTATTTTGCATTTTACAGCACAAACCCTAATACATATCTATTAAAGCAATGCAGTTTCACAATGAAACTAGATTAACATTAAAACTTCTCTGCCCTTTAAACTCACATGCATTGAAACAGCACTGAAACCACTTTCACAGAAAATACATTTTGCCAATGGCAAATATTAACTCTGGGCTGTCTTCAAATTCATAGGCCCCTCGAACACAACATAAGCATGCTCTTTAATACACCTTCCTGACTGTATTACATTATATTCCTTGTACAATACAGTACAGTTGTTAGAGGGCATTTTAAATTTATTGCTTTGAACATTTTTCCAGTAAACAATGAAACAAAAGGCATCCACCAATGACAAAATTGCCCAATTCAGAACATTTCCATCATAAAGTCTACTCAAGTCCACCAGTATCAGTAAAAAATATACACAATCTCTGTAGTAAAATCCACATTGAAGAAATTTGTAACTAATAAAGAGGTTGCTGCTAGCAAACACTTTATATGTCATTGTTTAATCTACAAATAAAGTGCCTGTTACCCTTGAAGAATAACTTGCCTTTGTTGCATGCAATAAAAAAAATGAAAAGCTAGTAATACCGCAATAGGGAATGGATAGCAAACTGTTAACAGTTCCATAGTTACTAGGTATCTTTGCCAAAAAGACTGCAGCATCCACCCCCTTTACAACACAATACAGCATCAGCAATGCATTTACCTACTGTGAGAGTAGAACCCACAGCCTTCAGCATCTAAAGTAAGTACACTATCTGTTGTGCTATTAACAATGCAAGCAAACTAAACATAAGCAGCACTAAACCTTTGCTCCCCTGCAGCTCTCAGCTTCTTGTAAAATCTACTCGACACTCAGCTGTATCTCTGAAAAAGAGAGACCTATAGAGTTAGTGGAGGAGAAAAAGAAAAAAAAAGCCTGTCAGCACTAGGTAAAGTACCAAAATACTTCTACATAGTAACTCTTTCCTGTCTTTACGACAAACTTAAAGAAGTACACTTTATCCTTGTCACAATTACTAACACGGACACTACAAGCAGTCTATGAAATAATTTAAGCAGATATATGTTAACTGCAGCTGCTTAAATGATTAACTGATACTCACAAAATTGCACCATTCACCTATTGGGACCAATCAGCATCTCCTCCACAGTGTCAACTGTGCTTTTAACAGTTTGCTGCCTGGGCAGCAGATTCCTTCATCCTATCCTAGATGTAGCTTTGAATTCCATCTTTTATCTATAGCAGAGATCAATGTAATAGATGCATAGTGTGGCACCTTTCATAAATATATACCATTACATTTTTGTTAGTCTTCAGATACTACATATTCATGTGAGCTGTTAAAGTTACAGCTAGTGGTCTCTGGCTTTAGTTTAAGAATTCTGGGGTAAATTATTTCATGTTTTCTTATCCAACGTCTGACTTACAGACCATAAAAAAATTCAGATAAAAAAATAGACTGATATTACCTGATCTACCTTTATTTTAGCTATGGAGGTATCAATCCCCCCAAAGAAGAAAAAAAAACAGCAGTAGGTACTAAACAGATATTATAACTTAACATTTACATTTGCTTCTTAAAGTGATACAGATGAATTTTGCACCTGCAGTCAAGATAATAATGTCCAACCTCATTTCTATCTCTGCAGTCCATGTAGATGGTTTACAAAGCTGCCCTAGACATCTCAGCTTCAGATTTCCTCTAGCAGTGACTACAACTTATTTCCCTGCCTCACAAAAATTCCCAGAACTAACAAGTGAAATGTCCTACACATCTTTATGGTGACATTTCAAGAGAAAGAAAGAAATCATCACTTTAACAAGTACACACACCGTATGTTTCGGCCTGCAAAATCTGACGTTTGTACCACAAATGTCCCACTTTGGACATTTGAAAAGGTGGCAAGTTGGCAACCCTATAGTACACTGCGCGCACACACACACACACACACACACACACACACACACACACACACACACACACACACACAACTCTACCTGAAGCGTCCCATCTTCCGTCTGTTTACTCCCGCGAGTCCCGCTTGCTATTCCGTTTCAGGTCCCATCTTCCATTCCCGCTCGAATCATCCCGCTTGCAAAGCCATCCTTGTAAACTCCCGCTCACAAACTTCTAAATATTCGCGAGAGCGATGATGTCACGCCCGCGACTGGACTGTTAACACACACGGACTTCTTTCTTCTTAAAGAAGAACGCACATACAAAAAAAAAAAAAAAAAAAAAAAAACTTTTAACTTTTTTTTAAATTACCTAGTCAGCCGATTCCAGGGGGGTGCAAATGCACCCCCTTGCACCTGCCTGCGGGTGCCCTTGACCCCTAGACTGATACCAGAAACTTAGCCAGTTATTAAAGTTAATGATCTTCTGTTCGTATTGTGGCATCATCCTTAATGAAGGTAGGATGCTGCTCAATGCTAGGCACATACCAACCTTTGACCATAGTCTGAGACCTTCATAATGTTTTTCTTCATATAGTCTAGGGAGGTATGTCTCAGGTAGCTTACATCTACATTGACTATGACTGAATCATACTGGTATCTGTGATGCAATGACTGAAGTGTGAGTATAACCTGGAAAATCTTGGATCTTGATAGGCAACTGACTATCGTTTTCTCCTTGTTCATCCTAGTAAGTGAGGCATTAGTATGTTGAACAATGGAGTCCCCTATGACTAGAGTCCTGGGTAATGAATTGACTTGCCTTACTAGATTGATAGTTGAGGCTCCATTGGCTATGGCTGCATGTGTAATGTTAGGTGTTGTTACTGCTAAGTTTTCTTCAAGTTTGCTGAGGATAATTTTTGCAGGTAGAATGTCTGAGAGGTCTTTGAGGTTTGGGAAAATTGCATTTAAATGTCTCAGCATAAGTAGGCCTGTGTGGGCTGTGTACTGTGTATGGTGGGTATAGTATGTGTGTTTTTGACAAACATATTGTTCTTTTCAGTGTTTGTACATGAAAGTCTTGCCTCCAGAGACATTGTATATGTACATCTATTGTATACTGTGCTTGCTTCTTTGAAGATTTAATGATTGTCAGTGAACATTAGACAATTGTTACATCATCTCAAGATACCCATATCCACCAAACTAGCTATGAAGAAATTGGGGAAGTGCACCTCCATGGTGTCAAGTCCTTTACTGGGTGGACTACAAGGATGTGGTCTATTTGTGGTTTATAGCGGCCTGACTAAGGGTGCTTTTGGGACCAGTGACTAGACTAGGTTATATAATACTAAATTCAAGGGCAGTGATTCTCAGTGTGTAAGCTAGATGTTCTATGCTACCCAACACACTAAGTAGCTGCCCTATACTCACCAAGTTACTGGTACACTTTGATAGATAGTTTTATAGAGAAACTTTTGTTTCTAGGTATCTGAGTTTTTGCAGGGCACTACTAACTGCCACTGTGCAATGAGCAGTGGCAAGAGAATGTACTGAACTTATACAGGCACTTAAAAGACAGGAAGCTGGCTTCTAAGCTATCTGGCCAATAAATAACTATACTTACAGCTTTGTTATGTGATTCCCAACTCTGATAGGCCAGTCACCCACCTATTGCCACTAGATGGAATATCCAAATCTTCCTAATGTAAAAACACAAAATGATTGAGAGAGTATACTGCCACTAAACAATTTTAACAAACCAGCTAGACCACACAATTTCGAGTCAATCTGACAAAAGCATGACAGTTCAAGCAGGTGCAGTAATTTCAACCTTCAATGCGTAAATAAATTAATAAATCAGCAGTTGATCATTTAAATAGCTTCTGGAAGTGTGATTTTTGAATTCAAGTACTTAGCATTTGCCTGGATGACATATGATGCAAGGAAATCACTTCAATCACAGGTGAGGATGCCAAGCATTGCTGAGCTCTGTCTGAATGAGTCAAGAGCTATATGAATGTGCCAAATTTATAGACACTTGGAACACAGGAAAGTGGCTTCTAAATCTACTGGCCAGTAAAACAACAGCTTTCAAATGTGTTTCCCAACTCATATAGACCAGGCCATCACCTACTGCCAATAGATGTATTATCCCAGTCTTCTTAATGTAAAAACACAAAAAAGATTACTTGAGAGTATATGCCACTGCAAAACAACTTTAACAAACCAGCTAGACAAAGTGATTTTAAGTCAATCAGATAACAGCAAGAGAGTTTGAGCAAATGCAGGACCATACGTGCAGATAAATGCACAAAAATAAAACAAGAAATCAGCAGGCAATCAACTAAACAGAGTCTGGAGGTACAATTTTTAAATACAAGCATTTAGTTTTTGCCTGGATAGTACTTCATGCAAGGAAATCACTTCAGAGACATAGGTGAGGAAGCCAAGCCAGGCATTGATGAACTATATGGGAAAGAGGCAAGAGTTGTGTAAATGTGACAAATTTCTACAGGCACTTAAAACATAGGAAACTGTGTTCTAAGCCTACTGGCCAATAAAATGACCACACATATAGCTTTCTCTTAGTGTAATCATGGAATCCTGGTCTATGGAGACATTATGGAGCAATAACGCTTGTGTGCAGAATACTTCATTATACTAGGTCCAAATGCAACATCCCATATGGTGTACATTCAACTCTGTAGTCTGTTCCACATATGATAACTATCTGTTCACAGTGCTATCAGTTTGTCTTTCCATAACACAGCAAGACTAAGCACAGTAGAATGAGGGGCTGCAGACTAATGTGGTTGAAAGCAAAAACTCACCAGTTTATGCCATAAGGCATGAACTGCCATTTACCATCAGTCACCATTGCTGCTCAATGCCAGACATTATGCAAATGCTGAGGACAAACAGTGATGAGACAGAAGAGAGGAAGAGAGCAAAATAAGGAGAAAGACATAGAACTATTTTTATTTATGGGATATTTTTAGATAAATTGTGGGATTTTAATCTGAGGTTTGTCATCATACTAATTCTGTCATGCCATGTACAATAACGTGTTTAGAATATGGAGCATGCAGGGTTAGAAGAGAAAAAGCATGATTGAGACATAAACAAGATAATGGTGAGTTAATGCCAGCAGTTACACACACAACAGTAATACAAAAATAACTAAATAATGTTTGAAGAAAACCTGACCGGACGGCAGAAATAACCCCGCATATAGGGAGTTGGAGACTGAGTACACTAGAATTTTTAAAAATATTGATGAACAAATTGATATAATTTAGAATAGGAAGGTGAAACAACACTTAAGGGACCAAAAGACCTATGCAGAAAATAAGGCATATCCCCCACCCCATTTTCTCAACAGTGGGGGAGTAAACTTGATCATAGACAATGTGGTGTACCCCAAACACATGTTCTGCACACGGGTGTCCCTGCTGATAATATACATGCTTTTAGTGACGGTAATGAAAGTGAAGAGAATGATTTTTTAGGGGAAGAAAAAATGTCCCTCTCAGATGCTTGGAGCATTTGAGGAACAAACAGCAGGGCCAGAACTTTGGGCCAACACATCATGCACAGGCAAGAGGACCCCAGAAGAGAGGAGGATTCAATCGAAGACTAGGGAACTGGAAACAAGGGTTCCAGAACAAGTTTTAAGTGATGAACAGTTTTCACAGAATGATGTTTTCAGCCTTCCACCTATGGAAATTGTATGCAACTCTGAGGGTGATTTTAATGTATTTAATTGGTGATTTTAATGTATTTAATTATTCATCTTTATGTTTAGATAATATTGTTTGTGACTTGTTTGCTAAGGATTTGACCTTTGTCCTATCTATACCAGTAGATTTGGTCAATCTGTTGATTGATCTAAGGCTTTTTGTTAGGAAGGTGAATTTTAAAATACTGTTTCACAATGTTGATATGGTAAAGGATCCTTTGTACATTTCCAGTATTTTCAATCCACCTTTACATGCCTCTCTAGAATTGTTTTGGAAGATGTGTGAAATTGAGTTACATAATATGAATTTGAGCAAGAAACACTGAGTAGATACTTTAAATCAGGAAGAAAGAAGGCAGATGAAGAATCTGACCAGTAACCCCACTGTTAGGTTTATGAAACCTGACAAAAGTGGTAGGCTGCTAGTTATGAATTGGCCAGACTACGTATGTAAAATGAAATACATTTTATCTGGAAATTCATAGGAATTTAGCTCCCTGCACCACCTAAATGGAGCCTGCAAGGCTGTGAGGGCAGCCTTGGAAGATCTTTTTATTGAAGGCAGCATTTCAATCTCTGAGTATAATTATTTGTCTGTACCCAACCGTATTATCCCCATGATTTTTGGTCTACCCAAATTACACAAGAATGTAGACCAACCCCCAATGTGCCCCATAGTTGATACAAGGGGCTCTATCACTCACCATTTAGCTAAGTTTATTGACATAAAATGTAAGAAATTGGTCTCAGAGGAGCCCAGTATTTGTAGGGACTCTTGGGATTTTCTGAATAAGTTGAATGACATTCAGTTTAAAGTGTTTATCACGGTTGATGTAAGGGACCTGTACTCAGTCATTACACATAATGTTGGTTTGGAATGGTTCTGTGAGAATTTAGTTGAGACGGGGGTGCCGTAAATAGAAATTAAGTTGTTAGAACACCTTTTCGATATGATTTTAAGAAATAACTTTATTGTTTTTGAGAAGGAATTTTTTTTGCAAAGAGAGGGAGTTGCTATGGGTGGAGCATGTGATGGAGTTTATGCTAACATTGTTATGCTGCAATGAGAGCATTTGTTTTGTTTAATTCTGCCTTGTACCAATACTGCCAACTGTATACATGTTTTTTGGATGATTTGTTTATTTTATGGAAGGGCCCCAAATTATTGGTTGAGGAGTTTTGATTTACTTGAACAGTACCACACACTTTTTGAAATTTTCCCACTGTGTGGATGAGCAAGAAATCTATTTTTTAGATATACACTTGAGTAAACATGTGACAAATAAGGATTTCTCACTAGAATTTTTCAAAAAGAGATGTACTTGAGTTATTTTTTACACTTTTCAAGCACCATCCCATTCAAGCAGAAGTGAGCAGTCGTTAAAAGGCCATTCATGAGGGTGGCAAGAACTGTGTCAACATTTGAGTTATTTTTAGAAGAATGTGGAACATTGAAAGATATGTTTTTAAAGCAAGGTTACTCATGCTCATTTGTATATGAGATTATATGTTTAAAGGTATTAATAAAAGAGAAAGTGGTCATTTTGAACTAATCTTTAAAGGATGGAGGGGTGTTAGGTTGGCAGTGGAAGTTGACATTAATGAAACAAGTGATGTAAGTACTGAAGCTGGTACTGAGCCTCTAAGTGTTAAATCTGTAAATCAGAATAACTATTCATGTTCCTTCATCACCACATTTGGGACTAACAGCAAATATATCAGGAATATTATACAGAAAAATTGGTAATTTTTACAGTATGGAAGAGAAATGAGGGATTGCATAGGTGTTGCATATGTAATTGTCTATTGCAGAGGTAGAAATTTGAAGGACTTGTTTGAAAGAGTGGTTAAGTATAAGGGGGAAAGGTTTATGAAGAAATATGGGTGCTGCCCATATTGTCCCTGTGTTGCAGAGATTGCTGAGGCAGTGATTAACGGTTTGTTTTAAATTTAAACCATTGGAAAAGTTTTACTGTCATTCAGAGAGGGTGGTATATTGCACCCAATGAGTTTTTATATTGGTAAAATGGAGAGGAAAAAAATGCATTTATGAACATCTTAGAGCAATCAGAAAAAAATGATAATACCAATACCATTGCCAAGCACTGTATGGATTTTCATGAGAATTCTTTAAAGTTCTTTGAGCTGGACTCAGTGAAGGATGATGGAGCATGGTCATTACATCTCGAGAGGAAAGAATTTACCTGCGACTATGTTTAAGGGCTAACACTTGGACAAGTCACAATGAAAATATTTCTATCAAAAGTATTCTTAGGCTGAAGGCACTGGAAAGATGATCTGATTTATTTTAATATTTATTTTAATATTTATGGAAACATATAAAATTGAGTTGTTTTGAATAAGGTTTTAGAGTAAACACTTACTTTTGTATTTATATATAACATATATGCTATATATTTAATTTTTAAGATATGCTTGAATGTTAATTTTATATTTTTTAAAGGTTTGTATAAATATTCATGGACCTTTATTAATATTTATAAATATTCATAAATATGCATGTGAGATGTGGTCTCATTGCCTAAAATCATGAGGGGTGTGCTTTTTGATGAAGCCATCACCACGTGAAGGTATTTAAACATGGATTGCTTTCTTTTAAACTCTTTTTTAAATAGAGTTGCCACCTTTCATTGTGGCTAAAACTTGAGTAAGGCCACACCCCTCACATCACCAGTATCCACATCCACCCCGGCCTTTCTCCTGCCCATACTCTACCCATTCCGTGATGTCACTGTGACATTGTTGGGCAGGAAATGCCCTGTTTTTCTGTCTTGGTAGGTGGCCCTGATCTTCAAACTCTGCACTGGGCTTCATCTAGTGTAAAACTTGCATTGCTTAGATGTCTGCCCAGAATATCACTGTAGCTTATCTGGGGCTCGGGAGAATGTGGTTATTTTTCCTTTAGCTTTTCTTAGTTTGACCTCAGAAGTTTAAACAGAAGGTTACTATGACCTACCTAGACAAAGTGTACTGTATTGGTGTAACAAGTTGGAATATTTAACTCATTCACTCCAATGAAGCTCAGGAAGTTTGCACTGTAGCTTCCAATGGGCAGAGCCTAAGCCTTTTGACAGAATCAATGTCCTCTCATTTCAAACAAATGTTCATATCTCTATAACCATAGGAGTTATGAAAGAAGTATGAATGGCAACCTCTTGAGCGCAAACTATTTTTATAGTGGTAGTATTCTTTAGGTTCTAGGTCTTAAACTGCATTTTATAAGTCACAGTAAACACAATAACTATTACATTTGTAATATTTTGTAAACAACTTACAATATCTCAGCAGCCACTCAAGTTACACACATACATTTTATTCATCCAGCTGATAGTAATCCTATGAGGCTGAAGGGTTCTGTCTGTGAAGAGCTCTGGCTGTGTTACTTGGTTGTTGAGATATTCAGAAAAATGTGAAAATGATATCTATATAAATTAATATCATAAAACAACAATTAATCCCTATTTACCTGCACTAGACAGAGGTCAAATATTAATGCACTTCAGTTTGCCATTGTGTAAGTTTCAAGATGAAATCTTTTAAAACCTTGTACATAGCATGGTTTTGGAATTACTGATGCAAAAATGGACAAGCAATATTTGACGTCTAGAGGCGTCAGTAGGAGTTAACTGCAGATGCACCTGGAGATGTCGCTCAGATGTGTCTAACACCAAAGTGGTGCTAACAGTGTGACTATATATTTTTTTTCTTTTTGGGGGAGGTTAGGAAGGTAGGCACTATTTCCACATATGATTTTTGAATCTTCGTATTTCTCTTTTCTGTTTATTGGGAAATACTATTTGTCTGCTTTGCACATTAAGCTTTGAACACAATTTCTTTCTTCCTTGAAAAAAAAAAATAAGAATGAACTTCTTTTCTTAGTCAAAATTTTATTTAGACCATGATTGGATCAAAAGGATGTAAAACATATCGAAACTGTATCATAGAGTGTCCAGAACCCAATGACATCTGGAAACCTCATAGCTGCCATATCCTCAGCTTAATTTAGTTATTTCAATGTAATATTGATCAGTTACTGTGCATAAATGGATGAATAAAAAAGATGAAGGGTGATAGAAGATATAGTAACAAAAGAAACAAGTTATCCAGGTGGTGCGAGGCATTACGGTGGGGGTAAAGTCAAACTAAATAAGTAATAATTAATATTGTTTGCTAGACTTAATAGCAGGTTTTTTAAATTCCACTTATGCCTTTTTATTCTGCATGAAATTTGCTTCTTTCTGCAGTTTGATGTTTGCAGTTTCACGTGTGCATTTCTAAATTTGCTGAAATATGAAAAAATAAGGACCGAGTATACATATAAGAGGGCTATGTGTACTGAACTGCATGTTGATATTTATTTCTGGTCGGCAGTAGTTTCTCCATCTATACCTCTCCTGGATCCATCATTGACTATCTAATCAAAAGAAGTTGAAAATGAAGGATGACCTTTAATTTGAAAGAGATTGGAGGAGAGGTAGGTGGAAAGTTTTAGAATCAATGAGAATGACAGAAAGATGGGTGACTGTAAGCAATAATGGAAAAGTAGTGCCTGAGAGAGGGATTAGACCCTCAGGGAGGTGGTGTCGGCTTTGTAAAGGAAGAGGGTGTGATACATCAGAAAGAATTAAAGAAGGATAGACGTAAGACTGCCATCATGCTCTTGCAGAGTTGATGGGTGAGGGCAGAAAGGATTAAGATTAGAGAACATGAGTTATAAGATGTATAGAAAGTGTGTACAGGACTAAGATAGTGGCAAAGCATATGAGATTATCATATGACTGTTTGAATTGTTCTGAGGAAGGCTTGGATTATCTTTGCCGAAAGTGCTTAACTACAAACAATACATTTTTGGTTTTAGTGAACTTTCTTGTCGTGCCTTTTTGGTGGATTTATTTGGTTCTTATTGTCTGGGATTATCAGATGTGGAGCCAGTGCAGGTGCTCTTAGCCCATTGGAGATATATTGAGAAAAATAAAAAGCTGGTATGTGCTGGAAGTGTAAGAAGGAACAGGGTGTGAGTGAAGCACATATTTTGGTTATACCCGAGTCAGAAAAATAAGAACAGGTAAGGAGAAAGGATGGATGGCCTGGCAAGAAGAAACACAGACATTTACTTAGGAGACTATTAATATGATTCAATTTAAAGGTCAAAATGCACAGTGTTCAGAAAGAGTGAGGAGAATTCTTAGCATTTTATAAAGAAGGAATAGGGCAGACTCCTGAGGAACCCAGGGACATTAACAATTCAGAGTAGAAGTAATTCAAAACTCGTAGTAGTGGGAATGAATACTGAGTAATAATAACATTCATGAGACAAAAAGGTGGGAGGGTGGGGCAGTTGGACACATAAAGAGAGTCATAGCAAGGAGGAGGGAGTTCAGTGCTTATAGGAAATAAATAATTTCTATGATGCAGATGGACAAGAGGCTGACTGCAACACAGGTGACCCACAATGGTTAAGCTGGAATTTTGCTGGGTTGAATTTGAATGTATCAATGATGAGAAGTCCATTCATATCCTTTCAAGTATGCATCCTGCTTATTGTTATCTGCATCCTGACCCAAGCAGAAAAATTAGAGCTTTCCAAAGTTGGCTAGTGTAAGTCTTATTTGCATAATTTGATGTGTATTAAAATCAGCTGTGAGCCCTTTCTTATTAGCAATGGTAGCAATGGTGATGGACATGTTGACAGATGAGATCAGACAGGAGTCCCTGTGGACTATGATGTTTGCAGAAGACATTGTGATCAGTAGTGAGAGTAGGGAACAGGTGGACGAGACCCTGGAGTGATAGCTATATGCTCTAGAGAGAAGAGGAATGAAGGTCAGCAGGACTAAGACAGAATATGTGTGTAAATGAGAGGGAGGATAGAGGAATGGTGAGGATGCAAGGAATAGAGGTTGCGAAGGTGGATGAGTTTAAATATTTGGGATCAATAGTTCAGAGTAATGGTGAGTGTGAAAGAGAGGTAAAGAAGAGAGTAGAGGCAGGAAGGAGTGGGTGGAGAAGAGTGTCAGGAGTGATTTGTGACACAGTACCAGTAAGAGTGAAAGGGAACGTCTACAAGGGGGTAGTGAGACCAGCTTGATTATATGAGTTGGAGACAGTGGCATTGACAAAACGGCAGGAGTTTGAGCTGGATGTGGCAGAGTTAAAGATGTTAAGATTTGCACTGGGTGTGACGAGGGTGGAGAGGATTAGGAATAAGTATATCAGGGGGTCAGCCCAGTTTGGAAGGTTTGGAGACAAAGCCAGAGAGGCAACATTACATTGGTTTGGACATGTGCTGAGGGGGATGCTGAATATTTTGGGAAAAAGATGCTAAGGATGAAGCTACCAGGTAACAGGAAAAGAAGAAGGCCTAAGATAAGGTTTATGGATGTGGTGAGAGAGGATATGGTTGGTGTGACAGAGCAAGATGCAGAGGACAGGAAGAAATGGAAACAGATGATCTGCTGTGGTGACCCCTAACGGGAACAGCTGAAAGAAGATGATTAAAATCTGAGTTATTCCCCACCTGGCTGGGGTTACTCTGATTCTCAAAAAAAATAAATAAATCTTTGCATTCAACTTTTCCTTTTGTGAATTTATTTTTCTGTCTGGTGTTGCAAGACCTACTATGTCTATATCAGTCTGGATTTCGATTAAGACACAGAATTGAGGTGGCTCTTATTCAAGTGGTCAATGACCTAATGTCTGGAGATCAAAGAAAATATAAGCTGATCTCAGAAGATGCCACTCATTCTATTAGTTTTATAGGGGCTATTCATAATAAAATATTTTTAAGGTGTCCTTCATGGCTTATTTTATATGTTTTTCTTTTTTTTTTTCCTAGTGGTTTATATATAGATTTTGCTATTAGGGCTTAAACCATTTTCTTGGTTGTTGAAATAGGCCTCTGTGTTGCTATGAAGACCTAGAAACACAGAATAAAAATAAAAAAATATATAAAAAAATATAACAGAGAGTCCTGATGGTTAAATCCATGTTTAATGAGTAAAACGGTCAAGTATTAAGTGCTTTCATCCCAAGCCACCATAGGGACTTCATCAGAATACAAAAAAAACACATTTGAAACAACCTTAAATATAATTAAAAATGCAAATTGACCCTTAATCCACCAATGAAATTACCCTGTCAATCACTCAGTTTCTTAAAATAACAAAAAATACAAAAGTCCAAAAATGGACACTTTACATGTTAGTTAATTAAAATATTTAAAAAAAATGTAATAATGTACTAGTGGAGATCAAAAGAAATTCTTGTAAAAATGTTTAAACAGCACCTTTGCAGCATTCCCTTATTTTGCAACTGATATACCATCCATCCATAAAAATAAAAATATACCTATGCTAATATCTTGTAAGACCTCTGGCACATTTACCTATATCTTGCAACTTTTCTGCTTTTTTCTTGTGTACTGGTGCTATGGATATAAAGTCATACAAACCTGGTGGGAATGTGGCAGCTAATCTAAGCTGACATTGCAGTTCTTTTTTGTTCAAAATATTTTTCCAATCCCCCCCTCTTGGGTTTAAAATCACTTCTTCCACAATTCCAAATGTAAACTTGGTGAATTTCTTGCAAATAATAGAGTATCCAAACAATGCATTTGTTTCTTTTCTAGCTTAATTTCGTAGATGTGTTCATATATCCAATTCTTTCATGCCCCTTCAGTTTTTCCTATATAAAATGCCATACATCCTTCACATCTTGCTAAATAAACTATCCTCATTGTAGAACAATTTCCCTTCTGGAAAACCACCTTGATTTGTAACCTGTTCCCTACGGTAATTTCGTCATCCGTAGTTATATAGGTACACTAATTGCAGCATCTGCAGGGCCTGGTTCCCTTACCTTGCTTCACTTGTACCCTGTTCTCAAGTAGTCTCTTAATATTGTTACCAGTTTTATTAACAAATATTGGTTCAGTGCCCATTACTTTACTGATTTCAGGGTCGATCTTAAAAAATGTTCCAATTCTTTCTTATAATTCCCCAGATTAAGTAAACTTCTGTGCAGGAACAGCTTAGTCCTGCACAGAAGTGACCATTTAGGAACAGCACAGCAGCGCACCATGCATATTAAAGAAGGCGTGTTGCCTGAGCTCCTAAATGGACACAGCGCATAGATGAGTGCAGGGGGCATGTCTGAGAGCAGAGCTCTCACAATATACACACCCCTGCAGTCAAGAACTGCAGTTTAGCTAGTACAATGAGCGAAACCACTCATAGGGGATTGCATACACCCAGCAACAGCCCCTCCAAGTTTATAAGAGCTATATTTAAAATATAATAATATAAACAAGTTATTTTTTATCCAAAAAATAAAATTTAACCGTAGGTGCGTGGGTTTGCCCATTGCTTAGCCACATATACTGTAGCTTAAATGGCACAAGAAGATAAATATCAAGGTATATGCAAATGAAGCAGTACTGCAATAGTGTAGTGGTCAGAGCATTTGCCTTATGAGCAGTCATTCCTGGTTCAAGTTTCACTCCAGTACATTCCATTTTCCATGTCAAATCACTTTATGACAATATTTTTTGTTGCATAACCTACTAAATAACATATATTTGTGAACTGGAGTACTGCATTAAATGCAGATGTGAGGAGTCATTGTAATAATGTTGTAAAATCCACAGATAAACAAAAGTGCCCCATACAGTATATGTACACATGAATCAGGGATACAAACTGAAGGTATAATTTATAATGAATGATAAATTAGAGTGTCTAAATCCACCAACCTCCCAAGAACCCTTTTACATTTCTGTCTAAATTAGTGCGGGGGTAAGCGGAAGGAAGCATTATTAAACAGTAGTAAGTGGGAGTAAGTATATTTAAGCAGTAGTAAGTGGGTTTAAGCCTGTTTGCGTGGGGGTAAGCAATTTGCACATAGGTTAAGCAATACTGAAGCTAACTCTCTGTAAGCATATTTAACCAGAAGTTAGCATTGCTTACCATCACGCAAACCTACGCAAATCTGCTTACAACTGCTTAAAAGTCCATTAATCACTCTGTATCCAACAGCCGCTGTTCTGCCCAGCAACAAAATCAACAGCCCTTGCAGGTCTTGAACCCAGGACCCTATACACTATAGTCACAGTAGCTAACCAGTAAGCCATCACAGCCAAGACATAAAATTGAGGTATCACCAAACAGATCCTCACTATAGGAATATTAAACTTAACATGTGAAAGGAATTTATATGCAGTTTTATGTTGTATAACCTACATGACATAAATATGTGAACTGGAGTACTGCATTAAGTCCATATGTGAGGTGTCATTGTAATAAAGTGTTGAAATCCCCTAATAAACACAAAGACCCCATACAGTGTGCATACAAATGAATCATTAATACCAAACACATATATAACATGTAATGAAAAATAAATCAATGCCACACAGCAAATAGTATGCAAATTAAAAATTAAGCAACGCTAAGCATTGCATAGCCCTGCTTACTAGCTGTAAGCAATGTGTAGTCCAGCAAAATCAGTTTTCCCATTGGTATACCCCTTTAACCAATGCCAACCTTAGTTAAGCAGGTTTGCCCATAGCTTAGCATTTTCAAAACTGTCCAGTCATGGCAGAGTGTAGGAAATTGGCCCTATTTAAACCCAACAGGTGGGAATACATCTCATAACTGGTTGCAGCTTCCTCCTGTAGGCACTATGACCAATGTGGGAGAAGGAGGGCACTTTTGGGCACAGTGTTGGGGCATCCAGGTGTCCAAAGTCATGGCAGGATTCCTTGGTAAAGACCATGACCAGAGACTGCTGCAGGGCCAGTACCAGGGTTCCCAATATAAAGCAGAAGCCTGGGACCGTCTCGCCCATGACCTCACCAGTGCCACTGGCATACCTCAAACTGGTGAGCAGGTCAGGCATCACTATGCTGACCTGAAGCAGAGAAAGAGGGAGCTCTTGGATCAGTGGATCCAAGAAGCTAGGCAGATGGGGGATGTCCCAGCCATGTGAAAGTATCAGTCTACTACCTGTTTAATAATTGCCAGCTCATGTATATTATGGATAGGTATGGCTAAATATTCCTCTTATGTCTTTGACAGCAGCAGACAAGTGGGCTGTGAACTGGGAAGCCCATGCCTGTAGAGTGCAGAGGTTGCATCGTGAGGCAGGTTACTAATACTCTTGCATGTACTGTCATAAGAAATAAATCTAAAAGAAGTAGAAAGCTAATTGCCAGTATAAAACCTGTATTGTTTAAGGCATGTACTTAATACACCAGACAATATGGCAGGAAGAGTCTCATATAGGTTGTATGTAAATAAAAGGTTTACAGCCTGACAATAAAGGTCTAACTGCTGGACTGCCTGTGTTTACTCTGGTATCATATGGTAATGTAGTGTTGCAATATTTTAATAGTACTGTTGTATTAAGCACTGTTACCCACACTGTGCTACATAAATAAAATGTGTAGGAATGTTTGTATACGATTGTTGTAATCACAAGAGGTCATAGTGTACAACTGAGAGAGACTTAGACAGAAAACAGTGAAAAGATAGACCACATAACCCAAATAGCACACTCAACTGAGATGTGAGCTGTTGTATTTTTAGCACACACAGCCATGGTTCAAATCCTGGGAGTGGTAGTAAGCTGTATGCAGATTCATACCCCACAACTGTACAGATATGACCAGAATGTCCAGTTAATTGGCCCATATCCACTGCCTGTCACCCTGGTAAATCAGTGGGATGATCCCAGATGTTTATGCAGCAAATAATGACATACAACTGATTGCCAAACATCTATAAGAACAAACCTGTCACACTAGCAACTCACCAAAATGTTATGAGAGTAATAAGCAAAGTATGTTCAATCTCCACCCCCATGTTGTGAAGCTATGACCAGAGTGTGTGCAGTTACAGAGTGAGATGTATGTGCATAATAATAATGTGGAATCTGGTAATATGTGTGGCAACATTCAGGTAGTGCTAACAAACATTCCCCTCACAGGTCTGTCAGATATGAAAACTGTGCCTAGAAATAAAAGATTGAAATCATGGACTGGTACTGTTTACTCTGGTATTCTATGGCATTGTTAGCGTTACAGATTTACTGAATAATAAGTTATTACTCATCACTGTCATCCACACTGTGCTACATAATAAAACCACAGGAGACTTATAGACAGAAATCAGAGAAGAGATTTTGAGTCTTTCGGCTTTTCCCGGTTAGGGGTCGCCACACTAATGATTGGCAGTAGATTTTTTCGTGCTGGCTTGCCGGGCTTAACACACAACCTTCAATGAAGGAACGCCCATTCACACATGTCGCCACACAGAAGACGCTTTAACTTAGAATCGAACAGGCAACGTCTAACTGTGAGGCAACAACGCTACCGCAGCACCACCACTGCAGTATAAATCAGAGAAGAGCTACACAGCAATATCTATATAGCACATTCAACTGTGATGTACACTGTTTTATTTTTAGCAGACAGCCATGGTTAGAATCCTGGGAGTGATAGTAAGCTGTATGCAGAATCATACCCCTCAACGGTACAGATGTGTCCAGAATGTCCAGTTAATTGGTCCATATCTGCTGGCTGTTACCATGTCCCCCTGGCATATCAGTGTACTAATATCTGACATGTAGGCAGCATTTAATGTCATATAACTGACTGTCAGGCCTGTACATATTTGGAAAATGTCTATGAAAACAAACCTGTCATTGTACAACTCACCAAAGGTTTATGAGGGCAATAGTCAAAATATGTCTCAGTTTCACCTGCATGTTTTCAAGACATGCCCAGAGTGTGTGCAATAAGAGATGGACAGGTATGCGCATAGCATCAACATGGAATCTGGGAATATGTGTAGAAACAGTCAGGTAGTGTTAACGAACAATACCTCCAGAGGTATACCAGGTAAGAGGTATATACTGCAGGTAAAACTCAGTTCATGTAAATAGTTGTCTACATCCATACCACTGTCCAAACTAAGGTCATAGGGTAGTGTAATAATACCTGTAAGGTACAGATCACAGCACTGACTAGGAAAGTAATGAGAACTACAGGGATATACAAGTTGTTAATTTACATCTTTCTCTCCCCCCTCCATATCTACAACAATAAACTAAATGCACAACTCAATGGGTATGTGCACTATTAAATCTACTGTTGGGACATATGTCTTATTGGTTGATAAAGATTTAAATTTGTTTCTATGCATGTGCCATGTTGAAATACTCCCACATTGGTGGCATGCTTCCATCACTACCTGCATGCTCTTGCAATGGCCACTGTGGTTCCATATATGCGTGTGTTCTGTTTGCTATGCAACTGTTCCATATCTGGTGTTTTGGGTTAATGGGAATATCTATGAATGCTGTTATACCTAATCCTGGAATGTGACTATTACTAACCCACATAAGTTGTAAAATTGAAACACCATAGCACGTTTGGGAAGGCCGGTCTCAGCGGACCCACGTTTCCCACTTCATTTGACCATGGCACTGGGCACCAGCATGACTGGGTCCCACCCTAGAACCTCCTTGTCCGCTGGTCCTGCACAACCTTTAGGTGGAACCTCCTCAGGGCATCGACTCCCCTGGGAGCGGGTGCAGACAGGACACTGTCATCCATCACCAAGTCTGAGGTCTGGCACATGGCATGCTTTGCAGGGAGTTTGGAGATCTGCTAGGCCAGCTTGAGGGCTGCATGGTGCAACTAGAGGGTCAGCTGCCCGTCCTACTCAGCCCCCGGTACAGGCACCTTTGGGGCCATGAAGGTGCAGTGGTGACTACCCAAAGGTCAGGACCTCAGTCCCACTGTTTCCTCTAGGGGGTCATGGGGTTCTGACTTCCAAACACCCCTCCCCATCCAAGGTGTTTACCTCCATGTGTGTCATAAACCACCCCTGTATGCTGTCTTGTCTGTCTTGTCTGTTATCCTACCCAGCCTACCTCCCCAAATAGACCTACTATCCCTCCCCAATATCCCACTCTAACCTTAAAAAAAAGGGCACTCTGTTCCCCCCACAAAATCTCACTCCAAACATAGCTGTCCATTTCGCACGTGTCCACTGGACACATGTAATCTGGTCTAATTGGCTACACAACATATTATTGTTGTCCTCATCCCTGTCTCAGGGGTACGAGTGTCCAAATCTACCTCCAAATCAGTGTATATGCACAGCTATTGCTGTAGAAGAAATGGGCAGCTATGGACCTTCCCTAAACCTGTCCTGCACATCCCTAGCCATTTTTCTTACTGTCTTTCCCTCTTTGTGCCCTTTTTTCACAACTTTCCTATCAACCCTTTTTCATTTCTTTTAAAGAAATGAATGCAGGGGTAAGCGAGAATAAGCACTTTTAAGGAGCAGTAAGTGGGTTTAAGCTTGTTTGCACAGGAGTAAGGAATGACTGCACAGGTTAAGCAATTGAGTAGCTAAATCAGTATAAGAAACTGTAACCGGAAGTTAGCAGTGCTTACCTTCGTGCAACCCGCGCAAGCACACTTACAACTGCTTAAAAGTGCCTTAATCACCCTGTATCCAATGGCTCTTGTTCTGACCAGCAACAAAATAAACAAGCACTGCAAGGTTTGAACCCAGAACCTTGCACACCATAGCTAAAGTGGTTTGCCACTAAGCCATGTCAGGTATACATAACCCTGATAGTATCACAAACATATCATCCAGCAAAGTCATTCATACAGGAAATGTATTTATACATGTAGATGTATGTGTGGGTGTATATATATATATATATATATATATATATATATATATATATATATATATATATATATATATATATATATATATATCAATATAATATATACACACATACACACACACACACACACACACACACACACACACACACACACAGCCATATGTATATATATATATATATATATATATATATATATATATATATATGCATACATCTATAGATATGAATAAATGCATTTAGTCAAATGCACCACTTCCGAACGTTGAATCCTCCGCAACTAAATGTCAAATCTCTCCATGACGAATGGTCTGAATGTCAACCGTAACTCTGAATTTGACATTCCTGATCGCTCAAACTCCACAACAAGTGCTACCATGGGTCGAGAAAGGGGTTATTAGCCAGGCTGGCATTCAGTGTTCGGGGATTCGGCAATTGAAAATTCGACATTGTGCAATCTTTTGTCACAGCCTTCGACATTTAGGACATCGCACAACCACTGCTTGACTAAATGCATGTATTCCTTATAGATATTGATATGTCTACATATATATGTATAGATTAGATATATATATATATATATATATATATATATATATATATATATATATACATATATATATATATATATATATATATATATATATATATATATATATATATATA
>NC_056744.1:758102062-758109562 GCF_019279795.1 Protopterus annectens
TGATCGACCCCATCGGCTCCTCCCCCTAGGGTGCCTGCGTCAGCCTCTGCCCCTCTTCCAGACCCCAAGCATGGGGATCCAGCACTCCAGGACACCCCCCTTGCGTGTATCTTCCTCTTCCGAGGCCTCCCCTGATCATTCAGAGGAGCCACCTCGCAAGAGGAAATGCAAGAGGAAGCATGTTGACTCCCCCGAGTCTGTCACTTCAGATACCGACTTAGAGGAGTCGGAAGGGTTCCCATGATCCCCCTCTGAAGATGTCTCCTTCTCAGACATCCTTGAGATGCTTAGGCAGAGGGGGAACTGGATTGCCCTAAGCCCTTCCGAGGATGAGTCGGTATTCCTGGACATGTTTGGATCCCAACCTTCCACCTCCTGGGTGTCTCCACCTTTTGACCCACTGATGTCTGTGGTGGCTTGGAAGGCATGGACAGCTCCAGACACAGTGGAACCGACCCATAGAAGACCTGCCAAATTCATTACTGCACCGCAGGACAAACAGTTCTTGACCAAAGGTGTCCCCGTTGATGCCATGGTGGTAGCGGTGGACACAAAGAAGGAGTTGGCTGAAACTTCTTCATCTGTCCATCCCCCTAACAAGGAGTCCAGGACAATGGACAGATATGGGAAGCGGATGTTCTCTTCAGTGACCTTTTCCATGCGGTCCCTGAATTACCTGTGCCAATTTACCCGTCTTCAGAGTGATCTCCTGAAAGAACTTGGAGATACCCTCCAAGATCCATCAGCTGAGGGGGCCCAGGCTAAGGCAGCCTCCCAGCTGGTGACTCTTAATTCAGTTGTAAACTCCTCCATGAGGCTCATTTCTTATGCAGCCAATGGTACAAGTAGAGCCACAGGCACAGGCGTGGCCCTAAGGAGGCACGCTTGGATACGGCTATGTAACTTTGCGGAACCTTTCAGAGCATCTTTCACGAACACCCCTTTTGATGGTTCCTCTCTCTTTGGATCACAGGTGAAGGATACCCTTACCAGGTGTGAGCAGGAAGGCAAGACTCTCTCTGCCATAGGAGTCCATTTTTCCACTCCTTCCAGACCATATCCTAAGGGTCAGAAGAGTGGAAAGTTGTGGTTCTGGAAATCCCAGGGAGCCTTGCCGGACACACGTAGTGAGTTCCCATCCAGGGGCAGAGGAGGGAACAATAACAGACGCCGCCCTCATGGCAGAGGGGGTCCACAAAATCAGGGCAGCAGAGAATCTTTCTCTGAGAAACCCTTCCAGCATCCCTGAAGGGTTGCCCGGCTGCCTACCTCTGGATGCAGTAGGGGGAAGATTATCTCTGTACCCAAGACCCTGGCAAAACATAACACAAGACAAATGGGTACAGTCCATCATATCCGGAGGCTACAGAATTCCCTTTGTTCATGCCCCCTAAAGATCAAACAAGTCCCTTCCAGACGTTCCACCCAATCTAAGGGACCAAGCAGTTCAGGAAGTCTCAAAACTGCTAAGAAAAATGGCCATCCAGCAAGTCCCAGCAGACCAACAAGGATCCGGAATTTACTCAAGGTTCTTTTGGTACCAAAAAAGACAGGGGACTGGAGACCCATTCTGGATCTCAGCAGAATGAACAGGTCTGTACAAAAAATGAAGTTCTGGATGGTCACGCTACAGTCCATTTTGCCCTTCCTGGGTCAGGACAATTGGATGTGCTCTACAGATCTTCAGGATGCGTACTACCACATCAAAATGGACAGATGCTCCAGAAGATTCCTTTGCTTCCGACTGGGAGCCAGCCATTATCAGTTCAGAGCTCTGCCCTTTGGTCTTACCACAGCCCCCAGGGTGTTTACCAAATGTATGGCAGTAGTTACCGCTCACCTGAGAAGGCAAGGATTCCAGGTGTTTCCATATTTCGATGACTGGCTCCTCATTGCTACCACCAGACATCACCTTCTGCGAGCCAGAGACTGCACTATCGACACTTGCTCCAGGCTAGGTATCACAATAGATTTTGAAAAGTCTGCATTGTCACCCTGTCAATCTATCACCTTTATAGGAGTAAATTTAAATACCAAAGACAGTTAGTGAGCCTCCCACCAGACAGGGTGTTAGTGATTCATCAGCATGTGAAGATTTTATTAGCATGCAAAAGAATTCAAGCCAGGTTTGTCCTTCAAACTCTGGGTTTCATGGCAGCAGCGATCATACTTGTCCCTCTAGCTCGTTTTCACATGAGGATTCTCCAGTGGCTTCTTTTCACCCAATGGTCCTTCCAGCAGCTTCCCATGTCTTACATGATTATGGTCACACAAGCATGCAAGAAGCACCTTGCGTGGTGGATGGTCTCCACATCAGTGCTCCATGGCAGACCATTTGTTCTCCCCCCTCCAGTTGCTATGGTGACCACAGATGCCTCCCTGATCAGGTGGGGGGGCATTATCAGGGCAGAACAGTCCAAGGCACCTGGCAACCTCACGAGCACCATCTGCACGTAAATGTCTTGGAGATGAGGGCCGTGCTCTTAGCGTTGCAGGTTCTTCAGGACTCTCTTCCTACTGGGACCATTGCAATTCAAACGGGCAATATGTCTGTAGTGTGGTACATCAACAAGCAGGGCAGAACCAGGTCCTACCCCCTATGTCGAGAAGCACTCAGACTCTGGCAGTGGGCGATCTCTTCCCAATGGTTTCTGATTGCAAAGCACATCCCTGGGAGGTCCAACGTCATAGCAGACAGACTGAGCAGAGCAATTCTCATGCCTCATGAGTGGTCTCTGAACCAGGTAGTTGCGGACCAAATCTTCCACAAATGGGGCAAACCTTGCTGCGACCTTTTTGCAACTCCCTTCAACAGCAAGTGCAGCAATTTCTTCTCTCTCCTTCCACTTCCCGGGCACTCCCCCAGAGATGCTCTAGTCCATGATTGGCCTCAAGGACTTCTTTATGCATTCCCTCCTTTTCCCCTAATCCTGAAGCTAATTCAGAAAGCTACCGTATTGGGTTGCAAAATTATCCTCTTTACTCCTTACTGGCCTCGACAAATATGGTTCCCGTTCCTGCATCACTATCTTCTCAAGCAGCCTTGGACTCTGTACCTAGTTCCAGACCTCCTGATTCATCAGTCAGGTGGGCTGCACCAATCCCTATGCTCTCTCCAGCTCACGGCTTGGTTGCTCCACTTCCAACTTTAGCCAGGCTTCCAGATATCTCCCACTCTGTGCACGAAATCATTTTGTCATCACACAAGTCTACGACTAGAAAAACTTACGCTAGTAAGTGGAAACATTTTTCTTCCTGGGCAGAGGCTAAAAGTATAGACCCCTTTTCAGCCCTTGTACACTACATTTTGGAATTTCTTGCGGAACACTTCCATGCTGGGTCTGCTTCCGCTACAATTAGAGTTCAGTTAGCTGCAATTTCAAATTTTCACATTGGCCTGTCGAAAAACAATATCATGTCTCATAGCTGTGTAAAGCCTTTCTCAAAGGAACCACTCTGCTCAGGCTCCCAGTGAGACTTTCTCTACCACCGTGGGATCTAAATTTGATTTTAGCTTCTCTAATTTTGCCCCCTTTCGAACCTGCAGCATCTTGTTCATTGAAGTTCTTATCTTGGAAAACCCTTTTTCTGGTAGCTATTACTTCAGCCAGAAGAGTTTCAGAACTACAGGCTCTATCTATTCGTCCCCCATACCTCGTGTTTCGCAATGACAGGTTTGCTCTTAGGACTAATCTGTCCTTCCTTCCTAAGGTCTCTTCAGAGAGTAACTTGAATCAGTCCATAGACCTTCCTGTGTTTTTCCCTAACCACTCCAAAAGGGCAGAATATAAGTTGCATCACTTAGATGTTCACAGGCAGCTACACTTTTATTTGCATAGAACCAAGGACATTAGAAAATCAGATCAACTTTTCCTGTCTTATGCAGTAGGTAAACAAGGTCTTCCGGTCTCCAAAGTAACCTTATCCAGGTGGTTGACTTCTATCATCACTTTCATATATCAACTGAGGAATAAAGAATTGCCAGTTAAACCAAAAGGTCACTTCACCAGAGCTTTAGCTACTTCGGTGGCCTTTCAGGCTAGGTTGCCCATGGAATCTATTTGCACTGCAGCTACATGGGTCAACCCACATACATTCATTTTGCATTACAAGTTGGATTTGGTTTCCAGGAGCAGAGCTGATTTTGGTTCCACTGTTCTGAAGAGTCTTTTCTGATAAGCCACCCAGGATTTTAGGTGCTAGGGACGCTGTCCCAACCAGCAAGAATGAAGCCGAGATAGACAACTTAACATAAAGAAGTTATGTACCTACCATAATGTTCCATGTTAGTTGTCTTCTTCTCGCCTTCTTTCTTGCATCCCATCCTCCATCCCCCTATCCTAGTGGACAGAGAAGAGTTCTTGATTTTTCACTGGCTGAGTCTTCTCTGGTTATTCCTTTCTGACTAGTAGTCTCTCCAGTAGGATTTATGCATTCTAGGATAGGATTCCTTTATTATTATGTCTGCAGTTAGACTTACCAAATGAGATCTGAGTATCTAGCACCAGGCATCATGGGATACAGGGGGGCATCAAGCCAGTAAGCAGCTCTCGAGCTTTTGAAGATGGCCGAGTCGGAGCCTAAGATCGGCTCCAAACCCAACCAGCAAGAAAGAAGGTGAGAAGAAGACAACTAACATGGAACGTTATGGCAGGTACATAACTTATTTTTCCCTAGTTTTGCATCAGAGTGCTGCATGCTATGTGTGAGGGAACATCACACATATCAATACACACACACACACACACACACACACACACACATATATATATATATATATATATATATATATATATATATATATATATATATGCAGCTGTGTGTGCAACATGGATGGTTATGTCACGTGTGAACCCCATGCTGGGAACACATTGCTCTTGTTTGTGAAGGTGGGATTGGGAATTTGGGGAAGGATAGCAGGTATATTTGTGGAGGTGGGTTGGGTTGGAAGATAGAGAAGACATCCTACAGGGGCAGTATATGACACATGTGGTGGGTAAACATCCTGGATGGGGAGTGCCGCCTGTGATGTGGAAGCCCATGAACCCTATATGGAAACAATGGGAACAAGGCCTCCACCCAAGGCCAGTCACAACATTAGCTTCACGGCCCTGATGGTGCCTGGGCTGGAGACTGAGCAGGAGGAGCGAATGGACCCTGTGAGTGTGTACTGAGAGCCTCAAAGTGCTGTAGCACATCACCCAAGCCTCTGTGGAGCTCCCTATACACAAAACCCTTGACCTGACCTTGGCTGACAGGATCATGTCTGTGTGTGCCCCCGTGGGGGGTACCATCCCCTGAGGTGGATCCACCTGAAGGTAGTGCAGGACCAGTAGATGAGGAGGCTCCAGGGTGGGTCCCACATGTGATGTGGCCTAGTAACATGGCCAGATGAGGTGGGAGTGGTGGTTCTGCTGGCAACTGTTCCCTACACATGCTATTGTGTCACTGTTATAGAACATATGGGGGTAGTAATAGTCTGCACATTCCCGGATCATGTCCAACAGCATGCATAAATATCCCCAATAACACAAAACAACAGATGTGCAGCAATCACATAGCAAACAGACCACGTGCATATATGGAACCATAGTGGCCCTTACAATGGCATGCAGGTGACATTGTCCATAACAGGCCAGCAATGATACAAACACATAGCACAAAATGTGGTACAATACGATATATGTCCCAATGGTAGGTATTCTGTAGACATATCTATTGAGTTGTGTGATCAGATTATTGTTGCAGATATGGTGGGAGGGAGACAGAGATGTGTATTAAGAACTATGATAACCTTGCTGTATGAGTTACTCAGACCTGTTTCCATCTTTATGTCTTTTGGGAAGGATGTCCCGTAAAAGTCTTCCTGTTTATACAGTGGATGAGAATGAGATCATCATCACACACCTGATGCAGCACTTCCAGGTGTTGTTTGGGCCAAACAGCCCAAGAGTAGCAGGAGTGGACCACCCAGTGAAATGATCTTGTCCACAGGGTAAATGATGTTGGCCTGCATAACCGCAGTTATGACCAGGTCCGGCATCATTGCACAGACCTACTTTGCAATGTCCATCAGCATGCTGCTGCAGTCAGGGGGTATCAGCTCACAACAGGGGGGGTCATGCCATCCATCCCCCTGACGCATGTTGAGGAGCTCCTTGCCAGCCTCGGGGCACCTGCCCGCCCGCACACACAACACCTGGTGGAGAGCATAGTGGAGGCGGCTGCTACCTACACAATGGCAGTGGAGCATTTAGGTAAGGCCACAGGGCACATCAGCAGACCACTGTTGCGTATTCATCCACATCTGTACAGTTAGATCATGCATATGTGAGATGACATGTATATAGTCTGTTGCTGCGTAATAGTAAAAAACATGTGCATAAGCTGTAGTACTGTAGGCTCATTCTTTTTATGTATTGTAATGCTGTACCCACCCTGTACCAATGTCATAGCTGTGGCTACTGATATTACATCTCTCACACACTTATGTAGGTCCCTCTGATATACCTCCAAGGCAGCAGCCTGTAGCTAGTGAGTATGGTGTTTGTTTTGGGTTGCCAATACACCAGTCATGTTATGGCTATGGTATATTCCATGCACACAATTAAAACACCTACCCATAATGCATGCCATACATGTTCACGTATTGTTGCTGTTAACTACACTGCATCACAGTGGTCACCATGATGGTGTATCTGAAGGGTAAGTCAGACTCCTGGAATATAACTAACATCATGTTATTGCAAAAAGTGTGCCCAGAGATGAACAAAATGGAGGGACAAATGGCCTACAGAAGGGACATGTGTGAAACCTCACCCTTATACAATGCTACAACAGTGTATATACCAGTATTACAATGGCAACTGTTACAGATCTACACTACAACATATCACAATACTGTGGTCCACAACCCTTGCAACCTGCAATGTGACCCTAACATGAGCAATGAATGTGTAATATGGAATCGTATGTTAGGACAGCAAATATGGGGAATAGAATACATACCTTCAGAAACACTGGAAGCATATGTGTGCACACATTCCAGATAAAATATAGTGGAAGCAACTGTTGAGGTACTGACTGCATGCATTTGTCATGGAAATGCACCTTCCAGCAAGTACACATCCCCAGTGTCAAACCAAGTATTGGTCTGCTGTCCAAGATGGTTGGCCATCAAATGTGCACACTTACCTGCAAAAGAGGCAGCCATGGCTTGCACACATCTTACATGCCATGGCTTGGGCCCCATACCCAATGTGCTCACCCATGAGTTGGACATGTAGCCATTCCTCACCATTGAATATACCATGGCAAACAGTGCATACAGTCATGTATGTGGTGAGGATGTATGGGACAGGAATAATGTAGGAAATACACAGATGGCCTTCCAAGACAGATGATGTCACATGTAGCAAACCAGTCATACAGGCTGCCTAGTAACATGCCACAACACTGAGGGGGTTGCAGAAATGTCTAGCAAGTACTGGCTGTGCAGTA
>NC_056744.1:758112062-758149562 GCF_019279795.1 Protopterus annectens
GGGTTGTCAGAGGCCGAAACTGCACCATCATTTGACATCCCCCTGTTATCCACCCCTTCCCTGCACACAGTCACAGTGCCTATAGATACTCCATCACCAGTTGCCATAGCAGAGGGACAGTTGGTGGTTGGTGACAGTGCACAGGGACAGTGTGGTATCTATAGCTGCTGTGTCTGGACACAGCAGCCATAGCCGGATGTCCAACAGGGTACTAAATAGGCCGATGTACAGGAGTGCTCATGGGAGGGCCGCTGGTCATCTTGCCCCTGGCAGACGTGCCACATCTGGTACCACCAGACACATATTTCAGGCTGTCATGGAGGTGCAGGCACATATGAAACGGTACACCAGACAGGGTCCAAAGCTGCAGAGGGCTGCTTTTTCAGCTGTAAATGACATCTGTGATCTTGCAGGTGTCCTCTGTTATTATACAGAGGTCATGGATAGACAGTTGGGAGAGATGGTGGGCCTCCTTGACCATGGATTGTCCGTGCTAGAGCATGTGATGGGAGTGGTGTGGCAGCCACAAGGATGTAGGCCAGCAACACCAACATATAGAGGTTGCTGTGGATGTGCAAGGATACCAAGCCACTCCCATAGTTGAAGTACCAGCCCCAGCACTGCAGAGGGGGTGCTGTCCACACCACACTACAGCAGGCCACATGCAAGTGGCCCTGGCCAGTACCGGGAGGGACCTGGTTTCAGCAGATATATGTCATTATCAGGGGAGATTAGTATATCAAGGCTTGTATCTAGATGTGCCTGTGGAACCACTGGCATGTACAGTTCTCGTGTCCATGGCCGGAGGTGGTGAACTGCACACCCTGCCAGGTATGGTCTTCAGCTGTCCAACAAACACCAGTATAGGGCAGCCACATGGCAGAACCATGTGCATGCATACCCACACACAATACAAACACACCTAGGGCAACCCAATACCTACACACACCACATCATCACTGCCATATCAGTAATTTAAACCCCTCACTCACGCACATGGTTTCAAACGTATGGCCCACCCTAGGTCTCTGGCAAACCAACAACACATCCTGTGCATATGATGATGTCTGTGCCACATCCCTGTCATCCATAACATCAATGCAGCGACAGGCTAATATGGTTCTGATGCACACGGTGACTGTACTACAGTGTACCAATGTACTGCTGTGTAACATGTTGTCAGTTGTAATGTTTAATGCTTACATGTGAGGTAGGGTAGCTGTCCATCCATGATGCAGTATAGATGTTGGTAACACTGAGTGATTGTGGTCTCCAAAATGTTATCCATTTGTGTTGTAGGTGTCCATGTATCAGCAGGAGGATGATCTGCTCTCATATCTCACAAGGGGTATAGCACTGTGGTGACACCATAGCTGTGCCATATCCTGGGTAGAGTTGAACACATGTCACAGGTCTGTATAACAGTTACTACCTGTGCCACATGGCTGATAGGTCTGGGGGTGATGTATACAGGTGAGTGCATGGTGGCTGCTGTTAGCAGCCCTTCTACAGTGGACAATGATAGTTGCACTGGGTGGTACACATCACATGTTTGTGTATAACACACACAGCGGTATAGGTGCTGATGCACTACACAGACAATACTGTACATATGGATGTATGTACCTGTGCATGGAACCCATCATTGTCTATGTAATTCCAACAAGCCAGACTATGCAGAACAACACATTGTGAAATAAGCAATCTGATAGTTTGAGGTCATTGATGATGGTTCCGGCAGTGTATATGTCCCCTTCACCAATGTAGTGCAATCCTCAACACAGTAAACATATGTGTGCTGGTGTGGGTGGCACACCCCTACCCTTTGGAGGGTGAGAGGTTCTGTAGAACCACAGATAGTGTGATAGACAAATACATAACCTGTTAACATGAACTGTACAGTATTATGGAAAGCTAAACGGGGGATACACTCAACAGTAACTGCAATAATGTAGGCCATGTCCACAACAGTCACACCCAGCTATATATACCAAGCCCAGTATCGCTGCACACCTATACAGTGGGGAAGAGGCCATTTGCACAGAAAACATTAATTGTGATGGAATGTATTTCCACAGGATGATACTTGTGACATGTTAGCATATGCCATGTAGTTCTTGGACAGATGACCCCCTAGGACATGTATATTCAGCAACCTGAAGTAGGTCCTTCCACATACATGCACACTTTTACTTGGCAACACTGGGACTAGACCCCTACCTAGGTATTTAGTGCTACCGATGTGTGTGGCTTTAATTGCACACACCACACAGCTTTTAGGATGAGGTGTGTTTCAGGTTACATGTTAGATGTAGAACATCCCCAGGCATGTACAGTATGGTAATGGGGGATGTAATGGTTGTATATGGACAATACATAGTGTGACATACCATCATATACACATTGACAAACACATAACATTCAGACACACATCCGAGAGACCTGGGCCTATCAGTGCTAACTACCTTGTCAGTGTGTCCAATGTGTTACAGGTACGCTGCACATAGCACATGTATAACTGGGCTGGATAGTGTTATCAGTTACCTGTATGGTTGGTAACAGTGGTAACCATACCGTGGTGCATGGGACATGTACCGGGGTACCATGGTGTAATGACAGTATACCCAGCACCCACACCCCGCTGTGGATATTGTATGCACTGGAACACATGATGACACTCTGACATACCCACCATCACACAATGACCAAGACTGCAATTCAACCCCTTGTCCAACCCAAGAGTGCTACTACAGGGATATGCATCTAATGCACATGCCACAGGCATAGTAGGGTAATGCATTGTCATGCCACTCCTATGGGCATCAACATCACTATCCATAATAGTGTGTGGCAATGCGTATTTTAATGGGAGTATGTGGCCTCAGAATGCTGTACCCTACACATATAAACACATGCACACATACACACACTTGCCAGAACTCAGTAGGTATCCTATGCCTCTCAACCCATTTGTACAACAGTGTTGTGCTGGTACTGCAAGGCCCAGGTATCCCTTAGGGAGAGGAGCATAACAAGGTACATGTAATGTCCGGTACAGCAGCAGCCACGTCTAACTATGGCAATGGCTGATGAGGTGGGTGTGAAGGGCCTCAGGGTTTTTCCAACTACAGGTCTACTAAAACACAGACACTGATATTCTCAGTAATGCACATGTACACATTTGTCAGTACTGTGGTGCATTGGTGCAGGTGTTCATAGGTGTGTACATGGCTATTGTCCATGGAGAGATGGGAAGTGTAGTGAATGTGTGTACAGTGGTATCATGTCACCCGCCATGTGCCAGCAGGCCATCTAGCTACAGACACCACTGTGGTGACTCTCAGGGTGAGAGTGACATGCATCAGCCAATCCTCTAGATGCCTCCTGCAGAGGGCTGGTGAGTGCTCCACTTGACATGTATGCAACATGTATTACATAACATGGTTAGTGTCTGTCTTGGAGACCTGTACCCAAGCATGTTCTGTTGACTGTGGTAGTGTAGTGGAGGTACCCATGGCATGTAGTGCATACAGGGCGTTGAGTCCTATCTGTGCCATTTATAAGACAGCTGGGCAGACATGTCAGTGTCAGTCAAGCATAGATTGCCTGTATGTGTCCAAGATGGATACCTGACATCTGGACATCTGTACAGGGACTGACAGACACCAGCTAACCAACTAGCTATGCAGTAGAATGAATGTGTTGACAGATAAATGTCTGACACTGATAGGTATGTCATTACTACAGGATGGCAGCCCTCACTGACATGTGCTATACAGACAGTAGTCTACAGTTATTTTCCACAAGTCAGATCATTATCCAGTAAAAAATATATAATGTGACACAGCTCACACACCAGGAACATGACAGTCAGAACTTAGAGTTCATCTATGCATGCAGGGGTATTTGTTTCCAGTACTACAATTAGAAATCTACTCTTGCTTGGGAAAGCACTGTCAACAGTAGTAACATAATGATACATTATGTGCCAGTGTGACTGCATACAACCTGGGATGCTACCCTTGTATGCAACACATTCACATGGATAAGAGTGTTGTACAAGTCATATATACTCAAGTGTCCCAGACAGGAGACTCACATTCCTTGCTACTGTAATGACAGCACATAGATGCATGTTATGTACATGGCAATACATACACTTATTACAGATGTCATTACCCTGCTATGTTATCAGACTGGGATGTGAGCACTGGTTACCAGGGCTGAGTCATGCTTAGCAGGTGTCAGCATTGCTGCAATATAACAGCTAAGCATATTTGCGCACTGGTAAGAGAAGCCTACACGGTGTAAGCGCCTGTACATTTAACCATATGTTAGCACCGCTTAGCTTCCCTGCAAACCCGTGCAAATGCACTTAAATCTGCTCAAAACTGCCTTAACCACTCTGTATCCAACAGCCCTTATTCTGCACAGAAACAAAATAAACAGCTCTTGAACCCAGGACACAGTACACTATAGTCACAACAGTTAACCACTACACCATGACAGCTGTGAAGACAGTTGTTTTTCCAATATATCTGTCAGTACACATATTGAATAGTACTGAACAATTGCTGTGACTTCTACAATTGTATAGTACCTGTTAGTGATATTACTGTTGCATCACATATGTTGTTATATCTAATTATACACATATCAGATACATATGGTGTGATACATCTGGGAAGGTATACATAACAGTAATGTGTACACATGACAAGGATATGGATATATACATATACATATGTAGATATATGTCTACATGTACATACACATATATATTCATATATATGTATTTATACACATCTGTATAGTGCATCATATATATGGCCATATATAGATCTCTCTGTATAAATATATATATATATATATATATATATATATATATATATATATATATATATATATATATATATATATGGGTCTACTTCTAATGACCGAACGCCGATTCACCGACAGGAAATAACCGACGCCAGAAAACCGACAACACACAAACCCGACGACAATGCTAAACACCGAACACCATAACACCGACACACTACGTAAACAACACAGTACACTACAACACATATCCACTAGCCCTAACCCAAACCCTAACCCTAAGGTCCGACACTACCGCACACTCTCCCTACCTGCACCCTAACCCTAACTCACTTACACACCCCAAGCTCCGACACTACCGCACACTCTCCCTACCTGCACCCTAACCCTAACTCACTTACACACCCCGAACCCCAAACTCCGACACTACCGCACACTCACCTATCACACACCCTAACCCTACATCCCTGAGTATTGCACACTTACCTGTCCGCTCCCTACTCCTAAATCCCTCACTATCGCATACTTACCAGGTCGCGCTTACACATTCCCCTTGTCGGTCTTCCGTCTGTCGGGATTCGAGCGTGTCGGTCAACTGCGTTGTCGGTTATTTCCCTGTCGGCGAATCGGCGTTTCGGTCATTAGAAGGAGACCCATATATATATATATATATATATATATATATATATATATATATATATATATATATATACACATGTATGTTTACCGTATGTCCAGAACATGAAGTGGCATCATACCTTAGCACCAATAGTCTCAACCTCTTAGTGCAAGGGGATGTCATATATGTATTGCAGGTATATATGTAGACTGTTGCTACTGTAACAGGGGTTGTCTTAACAGACATATTGTGTGTGGGAGGTCACATCTGCTATTGACATGGACGCCATCAGTTGCTGACAGACATCCTAAGGTCATCATAGTACAGTACCATTGATATCAAAGTAATAATCCTGTGGACTACAGCAGAGATATGACCAATATATGTGGACAGTCTGGCACACTCTGGCCAGTCCAGAGGTATACACGGATCTCTTTAGTGCAAGACATGTGGACCAAGCCTGACAATTTGAATGTTAACATCCACGTGCATGGGTATATCATGTAAATACTGGACTACATATGCTCACACAGTTTATGCATTCACACACTCCTGTCTGTCCTGACACATAATAACTGATGGCGCAGAGGTCACATGGCCACATACTACCCAGTAGTTAGTGACATACATCTGTACAGCATCCCACTGCTTTGTCAGACATACACAACAGTTATGGTGGCCCCGCAGCCATACATCTGGCAAATATCTGGACATAACAGCACACAGGGTAATTGCACCAAGCTTTTAAGCATATAACAAAGCACTGTGCAAACTACAGGCACACTGCCACAACACTGGCCTACATTTCTTATGGGGGAATACACATGTACCTGCAAATATAGCAGGCTCTTCAGGCATGTCACAGCACAGAGTAACAGAAACCTGTGTGAAAGTGCATACCCTCAACCAATGTGAACACAGCCACATATGGTAGACAAGCTTAATATTACACTCTATGGACTGTCTGATCACCACTATCCTCATATGTGCCACTCACACACTAACCCTACATATACTGGACCATGACACAGTGTGGTCCAATGCCTGTCTGTGGTATAGAACACGTGTGTTTGGCCCTACAAACATGTGAGTTGATATGGTACCATACACTGGAGCAGCATGTAACATCAGATAGAACAGGACCAAGAACAATGACATCTACCACAGTGTGTACACAGGCCAAGATACTTATTTGCAACACACATACTGTCAACAATCACCATAAGTAGCCAGACCCCACTACTGTACACACAACCACAGAATGCCCAGGTTATGTCCACAAATATAGCCCCTACTATACATAACATGTCTAGCAGTCTGATATCTGACTGGCTTGTTATCAGGTATGATGTCAATAAAGAATGGTGTACAGAACATATGCACCTCTTACTGCATGACATATGTACAAAGGTTGCCAGATGTATGGCTGGAGGCACAAACACTGGGCCAATATTGGCATGTTGCTGGGATACCCTCATACATTTACTGTTGTTGCAGAATTTGTTGTGACATATGTCCTATGAGGGATATGAAATCAGTAACTCCCATGGCTGTCACCATGTACTGACTGCAATCCTCAAACTATGCTTCTGCAGTTCTAAGATAGGTGATCTGGGAGTAACACAAGAAACATAAGACTCCAAACACTGGCCAGTCTGCAGATAACTTTACAGGTGGAAGTTTCCTCAAACACATAACACTGTCATAATAGGTATTAAATCATGTAGGTCAGCCATATCCACACAATCCCTGTTAAACCAACATTACTCCAAATGCAGAAGAGCAGCACTTACATTCTGTAGTCATGTCTGGAACATCCCCCTCCTGTTTGTTGGCCTGTCTCTACAGTGTAAGTTGTTAGAGGTATATCCCAATACCATCTGTGACGCTGTTTGCTAAACACCAACATGAAGTCCTGCTCACAGTGAATGTAAAGGGACAACACCCACATGATGTTCCTAGTTATAGGAGTGTGTTTCCATGCAATTGGCTATGGGAATGTTACCACAGCTGTTTCACATGCAATCAGCTAGTTTGGGACTACAGTTTGCGCAGAAGCCATCAGCTGATCATGAGCATCCCTTACAAAACACAAGCTGCTGTCTAAGCAAAGCAGGTGTACTTCTCCACATCCACCAGGGAGGGAATGAGAGAGACAGACAGAGATAAAGTAAGACAGGGAGTGAGTGTGAGAGTAAAACCTAAGCATGTTTGTGTCACACACTTACCAGTCTGGAGTTTCAAACCCCTGCCTGACTATGTACTACTATCACATGTCTATGCAGTTATTGCATGCACCACAGAGCTTACATGTAGGGGAGCTATCCAAAGGTATATTCGATGGTGAGTGACATCTGCAACAGTGATAAAGAAGGGATAAGGTAGCTGTAGTATACATGCCTGTCCACATGAACAGGTGTCAAGGTCGACACAGCCACACTCTCTCAGGGACTCACACACATTATCACAGTTGGCAGGGTCAGGATTAGACTTCCTAACTAGCTAATTTGCCACAATACAGTAATACACAGGTATCACATGCACCACAGGGGTTATCAGGATGATATATGGGCAAAGGGTATGTCAGGGTGTCTGACATCAGAAAGCATGCTTCAGTAGGCCAATGGGAGGTGTAGTGAGTGTGAATGGCATCCAAATCATTATACTCCACACACACATAGACAGAGGTTTGCCAGTACTGACATGCATGGGTGGATTACTGCACAGGTGTGTAGTGGTTGACTGTGCCTGAAAGCTGTACAAGGCTAGGTAAAGTGTATACCTTGGCAACAGGCCACATGACAATGGTCTGCAGTGTGGCTCAGGGGTGTAGTGTCTGGATTGGCCCACACAGGTGGGTATTGTATTCACCATCCAGTCATCTGGGTTACTATTGTGAGTGGCCAGTGCTGTGCAATGCTTTCTATGTATGCGTTCTATATTCTATGACATGAATAGTGTCTGGGATGTGCACACATCCCACATGCATGTTCTGTGACATGTGGAAGTGTACCTGGGGTGTCTGGGGCATGTTGTGTAGATAGGTTTTTATCATCAGATGTGCCATTCCACGCCTCATGTGGTGAGACCTGGAAATGGACACATGATTGACCCTGCACCTACATTCATAGCACATTACAGGTATTCCCTGGTGGCAGTGGAATCTGTCCATACAGGGCATGTGTATAAGGCATGGTATGTCCTTTGTGGGTTACATTTGCTGGCTATACAGTTGTTGTAGGTGTCCACTGGGGTACATAGTGAAGGAGAACTGTATGCAATGATTTGCCTATTGTAAGGATGGGACAGGGTGCCATGCCCTCTGTATTCCACTGCAGCAACACCATTGTTACTATCTGTGGGCAATATGCAGGGAACTACCAACATAGTGGTTGTTGCCTAGCCGAGTTTGTTTGTGTATGAGACATGGGTGGAGAGTGTTTTCTGGGTAATACAAGGGTTGCCTATATTGTTCGCAAAGACATGATGTCACATGTAGGGGTATGGATTGTCTTACCCAGTCTCTCTGCTGTTTGACATCTGTTATCCTTGTAAGGTGGACATTGTGACATATAATAGGCCCACCATATAAGAAATTTGCAAAACCCGCTCCCAAAGGTGTATTTCAAAGTGAATGACATCAGCAGGCTTGCCAAAGTAGGGCAATGGAGGTTGTAGTGACTGTGAATGGCCTCAAAAGCATTGCTCCCTACACAGATAAACACACAAAGTTCTACAGGTGCCATGTCTGGGAATAGAACTCATACCTAACTAGCACATTACACTAAAGCATTATGCAGTTATAGTACATGCCACGGACATTACTAGGCTACTTCTTCCTCAAAGGTGTATTTCAAAGTGAATGACATCAGCAGCCCTGCCAAAGTAGGACATCTGAAATTGTAGTGAGTGTGAATGGCCTCAAAAGCATTGATCCCTACACAGGCAAACAAACACCCACACTTTTGCACTTGCCATATCTGGGAATAGAACTCCTACCTGACTAGAATATCACACTAGAGTATTACACAGTTATAGGATGCGACACGGAGATTACTAGGCTACTCCTTCCCCAAAGGTGTATTTCAAAGTGAATGACATCAGCAGGCTTGCCAAAGTAGGGCAATGGAGGTTATAGCGACTGTAAATGGCCTCAAAAGCATTGATTCCTACACAGATAAACACAAACAAAGTTCTACAGTTGCCATGTCTGGGAATAGAACTCCTACCTAACTAGTACATCACACTACAGCATTACACAGTTGTAGGACACACCATGGAGATTATTGGGTTACTCTTTTCTCAAAGGTGTATTTCAAAGTGAATGACATCAGCAACCCTGCCGAAGTAGGGCATTTCAAATTGTAGTGAGCGTGAATGGCCCCAAAAGCATTGATCCTTACACAGGCAAACACACACAATGTCTGGGATTAGTACTCCTACCTAACTAGTACATCACACTACAGCATTAAGCAGTTATAGGATGCACCACGGAGATTATGTGCTACTTCTTCCCCAAGGGTGTATTTCAAAGTGAATGACATCAGCAGCCCTGCCAAAGTAGGGCATTTGAAATTGTATTGAGTGTGAATGGCCTCAAAAGCATTGATCCTTACACAGACGAACACACAGTTGCCATGTCTGGGATTAGAACTCCTACATCACACTACAGCATTACGCAGTTATAGGATTCGCCACGGAGATTAATGGGCTACTACTACCCCAAAGGTGTATTTCAAGGTGAAGACATCAGCAGGCTTACGATAGTAAGGCAATGGGGAGTGCAGTGTGTGTGCATGGGCCATAACCCATTCATCTAGAGGCAGACACAACACTCGGGCACACACAGGTTTATATTCCACAGGTACATGCATATAACTGCTAAATGACTACTGACTTGTACAGTCATGTTACACAGTTAGCACAAGCACCACAGACACTATAGTGCTGAGGGATAGCAGAGGCAAATGTCTACGGTGATTGACATTTGCACATCATGTGGTTTTAGCCAATTGAATGTGTGCTGGGTGGCTCATGATGGGCAGCGTTTGTCACTGTCTGTCACTCTCTTCCACACATCTACGGATGTGTAATTTTGGCCTATTATAGTGTGTTGCTCTTGGATATATGTGTGTATTCCTATCCAATGTGTGTGCAAAGCATGACTGGAGGTACTGAGGAGTGTGTGCACTAACATCTGTGACTGTCAGATATGTATTGTCCACTGTTGTCACCAGACATGGGCTTCATTTCTGTTGTGTGTGAGCATTTCCAGTATGACCTTTCAGTATTTTGTTGTTTGACATGGCCTTCATTTCTCTAAGTGTGGGAGCATGCCCAGTATGACCTTCTGTATTGAATGTGTGTGCAAAGCATGACTGGTGTGTACTGAGGAGTGTGTGCACCAACATCTGTGACTGTCAGATATGTATAGTCCACTGTTGTCACCAGACATGGGCTTCATTTCTGTTAAGTGTGTGAGCATGCCCAATATGACCTTTCAGTATTTTGTTGCCTGACATAGCCTTCATTTCTCTAAGTGTGGGAGCATGCTCAGTATGACCTTCTGTATTGAATATGTGAATCCATTCCAGGTAGATTGTACTCCAGTGCAGACTTTTGTGTTCTACACCTACAGCTAGCAACCTGTTTCTGTGGGATACTTGTAGAGCGGTTAACAATATGGGGTCAAAATGGGCAAAGGCTAGTGGATTACTGTAGGTAATTGTGTCTGTGCTGCTTCTTCTACATGGTCTTGGTGTTAGCAGAGATATTCAGACATATGTACCGGTTTACACTGTAATGTTTTATGTCATCAAATACTGTCAGGTATACAAATTGTCTTGCAGTGATGTCCTGGGGAACACAGGGTGAATGCAGCTGTGTCCAGTATTGTGGTCTGCAGCCTACATATTCTTGCACAATCATGCCTTTCTGAAGGGGAAGCTGTAGACACTTGCTGCTGGGTCTGTGTAAATGGTTCAGCACCTTGGTACAGTGGTGGCTGAGGATCCCATGCTTTTACATCCATCGACGTGACAGTATGGCTATATCCTGCTGTGGCCATGCCTAACAACTGTACAGATTCACACAGGTTACCCAGAGGCAGGGGTCATAATTCTGGATATTACCCATTCACACTGTAATTTAAAAGCAGGTTTGTAGCACCCATTCCTGTGTTTGCAGGCAGGAATAGTATGTGCACACATCTGAGATTCAGACGTCACACATTCCATGCTGCCCATGCTCCTACCCCCGTCTAGTACTCTATCCTCTTCCAAACATTATGCAAACATTACCAGATATGTTCCCTATAGTTATCACCTCATCCCAGCAGTACTATGGTGTTGGTCCACAGTTCATGCAGTAGGACATGATGGACATGTTACTGGGATTTGTCCACATGGCCTTGCATTTGGGTTCTGTGGACTGTGTTATGTTGTTATTTGGGAGTATATGACATAACATACATTGGCAGTACGGGTGAGACACAGGCATTTGGCAGAGGACTGTAGGCCATTTGGTAGTGAAGCAGGCTAGCCTAGCTGTAGCAAGTTGTTGCATTGTGTCACTCCTACAGTCCCAGACTGTAATACACTATATTCCCTGGTGTGACAGGGTAGGTGTGCAAGGTGTTAATGCCAATACTTTCTGTCATTATTGATCCAGTGGTGTGGATGCTGGCAGGCTTCTGCTTACAGCTAGGGACACACCTTCATGGGACACCTGTTCTGCATGCTATATTCTTTAGCTATTGCCATACAGAGGTGGGGGTCATATTGTACTCATTCCCAACAACAGGGATAAGACTGGAGAGGTACCTGTGGGTGATGGTGGAGTGAGCTGGGAGCATGTGTGCTATGGACACTACTTGCATCTGACTCACAGATATGCATGGGGCATTCCACTTATGTTGGCTTGTGCAGGGACATCAGCTGTTTCTCAATACATCATAACTGTGACCTTTGTGGTCTGTCAGTGTTTGGCCAGATGACATCGGTATTCCCTACTAAAAGCCCAACTAATGTGCTGCTAACCTGTATGTACAGTTCCAAGGGTGTGTCCATTTGACAGTTACATATTATACACTGTCTGTCTGGGGTACTTCCCCCTGTGTACTGCTTGTATGTCTGGGCCGACATTCATGCCATGTCCATCTTTCAGATGGTGACACGTATTACTTCCAAACATTTATTATGGCTTACTGCTGGAATGTGTTTTTCTAGGAAGCATTGTTTTTGGCACTGCAGTTGTGAGAACTTGGATCTGTCATCGGCAGTACTGGCCAATGGCCACCAGGACAAACCTCATCAGGCATACATGCTGACCATTCTCACACAATATAAAACAAACACCAACCTAACACACGCATCCCTGCATATTGTACATATGCTACAATCTATCCTGCTACCTTGGCCAGCTCAGGTAATCTGTGCTCCAGTGTTATTATACCTACACATGCATGTTACTACATTTCTACATAGGATTGGGGGGAAGACACACCTGACTGTTACTGCATTTCTAAATAGGATTGGGGGGGGGCACACCTGACACTTGTACACATTTGCTATTCTATGACTGTACTGTTATTTCAGGTACTCCTTTTCATTCTGTATTCTGACCTATCATTCTGACTAGAGACATATCAGTGTACTACAGGTCTTGGGTCTGATTGACCTACATTTCAGTTTCTGACTTCTTACCCTTCAGAACTAACATCCCACTGCCTAACCTGTTATAGTCTGTCTGTGTAGGTCTGGAGGGGGGCTGTTCACCATAGCCATCAATCAGAGGCCTTAGCACAGCCTTTGTTTGTGTTTGTCTATGCCTGTCCTGCTGGCTGAGACTGTTGTTGGGTATGTGAACCTCCCTGACTGGCATGTGTGTGTCCTGTAGACACACATGTGACCCACCACATTTCCTGCAGTGAGTTTTATCACCTTGTCTAGTACTGGCTACTGTGGTGACACCAGTATTTGTTTCAGATCTCATGTTGCCACTATAGGTGTCTACTATCTGCAGGCATCCCATTCAACCACCCTTGCATGCTCACATCCATACCATAGATACAAGTAACAAAACATACTATTTCATTTGTCAATTGATAGGGAGAGTGACTTACCTTGTGGCTGTGCTAGTATTGAGGGTGGTGCTGGAGGGCTTACTATGTCAGATGCACATAGTACATTCCCTATACATGGGTAAGCACAAGTAGTGTTATGTTTGGCATCCCTTTTACTGTATGTGCGAGTCAGTAAGAGGTGTCATTCCCTGGGTTCCTACCGTGTCAGTGTATGTGCTATGTGTTGTTTCTTTGCCATGGCCTAGGCATACTGGGCACACCTCCTTCTGCCTACTGGGGCAGGCTCAGGTTGTTCCTCCTCTGAGTCACTCTTTTACTGTGCAGGCCTTGGGAATGGTGGGGGGCTTTGTGGTCCTGCTCCATGCTGTTCCTGCTGCAGCTGTTTCTACAGGATCATATTGTGTAGCATGGCACATACGATGACAATTTGGGTACATGTAGCTGGTGAGTACTGCAAGGCTCCACTGGATGTGTCCAGGCACCGGAACTGTGACTTGAGCATCCCAAACACACACTCTGTTATGATTCTGGTCTGTGCGTGTGCCTCATTATGGAGTTTTTGTTCTGGTGTGTGTGCATTTCTGATGGGTGTCATCAGACATGGCTCCAGTGTGTAACCAGCTTCCCCCACTAGGTGACCACAAGGGATGTCCCCATTAGCAAATCTCTGGTACAGATGCGTCATATGCCAGATGTGGGAGTCGTGACAGCTTCTAGGGCAGCCAGCACACACATTCATTATAATGCCCTGGGCATCATACATGACCTGGCAGTTGATGAAGGGGAAGCCCTTATGGTTGATGTAGACCCTACCCTGCTCAACGGGTGGTGCTTTGATGCATATGCGCATGAAGTCTATAGCACCCACTACCTCAGTGTATTCTGCTATTTGGTGGAAGAGATGCATATTGCTGGTCAACGCCTCATGGCTGTTGTGGAAATATATGTGCTCAGTGGCATGTTCTGACATGGCATCCAGGAACTGGTGGAGTACCCTGGATGCTGATGCCTGTGAGATCCCCATGATATCCCCAATTGGCCGTTGGAAGGTACCTGTAGCTAGTATTCTTAGGCCTACACATACTTTGGTATCCAATGGGATGGGTTCCCATCTGTTGGTTCTGTGTGTGAGGTGTGGCCAGCACAGCTCAACAATTTGCTGTAGGAGGTCCCTATCCACCCTATAGCTCTCCACTATCTCCAGCTCATGTAGCCCCTGGTAGACCCTGGGTCTGTACACTCTTCTCCTTATCCTCACTGTGGATTGGTCGTCAGCATTCACATCCTCACCACCCTCAGCCTCTTCCACATGTTGATTTAGGATAGCTGGTGCAGTCCCTATCATTTTGTTGCTTTTGTTTGGTAAAATTTCCCCGCTTGTGTACAACCGGTGGTGTAGAGTTTGTGAGAAAAAACAGAGGGAAGGTGTTTGCATAGTTTATAGTGGTGTGCTGGGCTGGGATGGGCTGCTGCCTGTGTAATTGGCTGATTATGATACATTTCACCTGCCAGCTATGCTAGCCCTCCTTGATTACCTTCCTACTGCAGTTTTCCCTTCCCATTGCCTTCCAAGTCCAGGGGTGTGCCATGCAAACACAGTGCTCAGATGTGCACAGATGTGCTTTTTCCTGGTTTACTTTTTTTCCCTTTAAAACACGGTGCGTGGCACGCATACCCGTTTAGGCAATGTAAAGAGTGCTAGGCATCCTTAGACACACCCCCTTGCTTAGCTCTGATAAGCTAAGGGCAAACCCGAGCCACAGGGTTCCAGTAAGCTTACAGTATGCCTGACACATTCCTCTATGATGTCAGCTAGCTCTTAGGCTTGCACCATGGTCTTCCTGGTTGGGTGCAGGCTAGCCATGAGAGGGGATCTAGGATTCAGTATCAGTCCCTCATTTGCATAGGATTGCCTGCTAATGCCAGTTACAAGTCTGACACTGAGCCTTCCTCCTTAGCAACCATTATTCACTGGCCATGTTGTCTTCTGCCTGCCATTGAGTATAATGGCAAAATTGTGATTTTGGATATCATGCTTATTTCAAGTTTTTTTTTTTATTTTTATTTTCGGCCCAATCCCGTTTGCACACAACTGCCCTACTCTTAAACAGCCGAAATTGGCTATAAAAATATAAAAGTGATACTTTTTTTTGCAACTGTTTTCCATGCCAATGGTCATATATTTGACCTTTGGCATGCTTTACACATTATATACACCCTTTATTTGGAGCTGTCATGGCTCCGTTTTGTAATTTGCAGAAATGTACTCGGTTACTAACAGATTACATTTCTGCAGACTACACTAGTCCTGCACAGCTGGCTGCCAGCTTCCTGGATCACAAATTCACCTCATTTGAATGGTTTTCACCTGCAAATGGGGTAACTTGCATACAGGAGCTGTGTCCGTGCAGGAATATTCCTGGATTGCACGCGGCCATATTGCCTCCAGCAGCTCCTGCACTATTCCTGCATGCTCTGCAGAGATTGCTGATTCCTGGGGAATGTCTTTGATTTTCCCTGACATGGAGGTATACCGTACTGTACTATACATGCTTTCTCATAATTTTTACCCCATTGCAAAATAGGGGAATGCTCCAAACATTTTTAAAATAATTTCTTTTGACTTCCACTAGTACATTGTTGAAGTTTTAAAAAAATGATTTTAATTAAAAAAAATGATTTTAATTAACTAACATGTGAAGTACCTATTGTTGGATATTTTTTGTTAATTTAAGAAACTGATTGAGTGATTGACAGGGTAATTCCATTGGTGAATTAGGGGATAATTTGCATTTTTAATTATATTTAAGATTGGTTCAAATATGTTGTTTTGTATTCTGATGAAGTCCCTATGGTGGCTTGGGACAAAAATGCTTAACACTTGGCCATTTTACTCATTAAACATGGATTTAACCATCAGGGCTCTCTGTTATAGTTTTTATTTTTATTTTTATTCATTGTTTCTTAGTTGAGTGTACAGAGTTATAGCACCTTGCACTTGTTCGCCATGAAGACCTACTATGCCCTTCTCCTGCATGGAAATGCTCCCACCAACATTCTCATTTAGTTTTCCTTCACCTGCTTAGCAAGCCAAACCCACATCCCCTCTTAATGCTATTTCTTCTGCAAGCTTTCATTTCAATGTGCTGAAACAGTCACGGAATCACCAGATCCTTATCCCGAGTAGATAATCAAGCATTGTTGCTCACTCCTACCTTCACCTTCCCAGCCTTGCCATCACCCAAACTGCTAAATGGAACACTAGTTATCTGTGTCATACTCAGTGCTTTGTCAAATTATGGCACAGAACTAGCTAATGGATTTGGTAACTAGTCACAAGCTGAGGTAACTGCTGGTGTTTCCTTGCAGTCACTACAGCATGGATGTGTTATATCACATGTTACATATCACACCAGTGTCCCTGAAGTATGTCTGGGTCTGAGCTACCTGTCAGACTTCCACATGAAAAGTACCCATGAGAACATTACTCTGACAGGAGATTAATTTGTTTTTTTAACCTGTCATTACATTACTGCAGGACAGGAACAATGGACTCCAAATGAAAATCCTGGGGAAAGGAAATGCAGTGTCTGGCACCAGAGTGAAGTATGTTATGTCATTATTATTATGGCACTTGTTCTGCATGCTGTATAGTATTTTAGGGGTAACAGAGTACTGGGTGTTCATTGTTTCACTGCTTACTCACTTGTCAGCCTTTATGTAGAACAGTTACTATTGAGGCTGCATATTGTGATTAGAAGGCCAGACTATGAATAAGGATTCAAAGTCTGGCAGTATAGATACCTCATGATGCTTCTTTAGCTGCATCTTTTCCATATGGAAACAAGGATCTTGCAAAAGCAGTAAGAAAACAGTGGCTTGGGCACTGCCCCTATGTTTTACAAGGTTTATATTCAAAATGTAGAAACACAGTTTGACAAAAATGGATTGCTCGAATGTCTGTTCTGCCAATGCCTGTAATGCTGAGCTGAAAAAATATGAATTCATATTAGCAAAAGTAAGTACACATTCACTAATATGAAGCTGACGTTTTGAACTGAGATCTCAGTACAGTGCCAATCAGGAAAATCTCCCTTTTCCTCACTGTAGTGTGATCTCAGAGTTGTTATATATAATATGCAGGGGGTGTGGGTGGTGCATGGGGGATTGCCTCCCTGCAAAAACATTAATGATGACATGGACTTTCAACACTGGAACTTCCAATGTTTGAGTGTCGATTGTTGTAGTTACAATTTCTGACATTTTTGGTAATTTGGTATAACCAAAGTCAGGTAAACAATTTGATAATATTGTAAGAAACTATTTTCAGTTTCAACATTTTGATAGTAAACTTTTTACAATATGCTTTGTTTACTGAAGCAGGCAAACAAGGTTCTTCTCTTGGATGTAATGGCAGAAACATCTGAAGATGCATTCTGTGTGATGCCATGAAGGGTTTCATCATAAATACTGACAACATGACTGTGTCTGTGTCCTCTTTACCTGTGATGTTTTGGAACAGGGTAACTGTCAATGACACATCTGAGCCTTACCATCTGTGTCCTTATCTGCTAATGCAGACACCTACACCCTGTATAGTCCCATTTTCCCAAAACACTACATTTGCCCTCTTTCAGCAGATATCCATTTAATGTTATGCTCAACATGATAGATCATTAACAGTCTTATCTGCTCTTTCATGATTGTACACCTCATTTGCCTTACTCAGCTTTTTCTTTTAACCATCCCTGCATTCATGTCTCTGATCCTTATCTTGCCAGCCTCCCACCATATTAAATTCTCTGTAAAAAATTTGTCTGCACACACACACACACACACACACACACACACACACACACACACACACACACACACACACACACACACACACACACACACACACTGCTTTATGTATCTTCCATTATGTGCAACACTTCTTTCATTCTTCCTGTCCTATTATTTCTTAATACTCCCACAGAAGATTAGGGTATGCTACGGTATTTACCCACCCAACACAATTTATTGCCTAACTCACTCTATTTCAGGACTGGTGTACAACACAGATGCGTAACAGATATTTTGCAAATTGCTAGATTCTAATGACACATACTTTGAGTATGTCTTTTAAGTCTGAAGTGCTTTCTATGTACAACTATTCTGGGATGCTGAGACATGTTTTGGGCATCACATTCCTCAGTCATAGCATCCTTGTTGTACCTAGATATTTGAACTTGTGATTTCAATGCAGATTAAGTATTCAGAATATAATATATATATATCAAAGTTCTGATCATCGAGACCAGAACATCGATGTTCAGAACATCAAAGGTTTAAAGTGGAAGTGCCAGGTAAGTGAGATTGTGGAATGTTGGGTGTGTATGCAGGCCAGCAGGGTGCCCTGCATGTTGTGTGTGTGTGTGTACCATCTGAGTGTTGGCATTGCAGGTAGGGTACGGGAAAACTCCCGTTTAGCGCTACCGCATATAGCAGTAAACGGGAGATTTCTCTTACCCCACTGTAGTGTGATCTCGGAGTTGGAATATTAAAGTAAGAGGGTGTGGGGGGCACAGCCCTCCACATGGGGGGTGCAGGGGGGTGAAGCATAACATAGTATTTGTGATTTTTTTTTTTTTTTTTTTACTCTTCATTTTGAATTCTTGATGTTCTGGTCTCGATGATCAGAATGTCGATGTTCTGAACATTCGATGATTCAAAGTGAATATATATATATATATATATATATATATATATATATATATATATATATATATATATATATACAGTGACAGTATTGGACCTATCTGCATTGCTCACAGATAGTACTGAGGCATTGTGTGATACTTGCTGTCTACAGTTGCTTAATCACATCTATATGCTATTCCCAAAGATGGTTACTACTTGGGAGCTCCACACACAACACAGCCTCGGCAAGGAATTGTAATAATGTTGTTAGTACAATGAACCCCTGTTTATTTCCTTAACATATAAATAACTCTAGCATCTTTGATTGTAATTGTTTTCATTCTATTGACTCCTTTTTCAGTCATATAAGACATGCATCAACCTTATTCCGTAGTACTAAACTTGGTTTGTAGGGTCTTCATTTTTATGACATTGTGCTCATACGTATGTTCAGTTCTTCAGAAGGTGACAACAATTAATGTCTTGTGTTGTCTGAGCTATATTAAGATACATATATCTGGAGCAAATTTTAGTTGTTGTGAAGTGTCTCGTTGTCATGCAATCTAATCAGTCTCACTCTGTGCAAAGTGTTATGCATGTACATTTTGTCCTGTGGACTTTAATTGTGTTGTTTTAGACTTGATTGCAAACACATGAATGCATATCTTCTATGCACACATGAACCTTTCTTCAATTAGCATTGAGTTATCTAATTCAAGCATTATCATGCATGTGGTTTGATTTTTCTCACCTGTTTCTTTCAGAATCAGTACCAGTCTTAGGTAAACTGATGCCTAGGTGAAATGGCTCCATGGTCTCTCCCACCACCACCATTCAGATCACTTTTTTCTTGCTTTTTCTCACAATTTGTCTTACTATTCATTTTTTTCTGCAGCTATTCATTCTTTCATTCAGTAGTTCATTCATTCATTCATTCATTCACTCACTGCCTAGGCAAGACTGCACTCTGACAATTGTGAAAGAAACACTGCATTCAGTTGGGGGGTTGGGGGCCACAAGACCCACAGAGGCCATGAGGTTTCCAGATGCACTCAGATGCATTTTCAAGTGTCTTTTTATACAACCCCTTTATACAGTGATTGCATGAATAAAAACTATGAGCAAAGATACACATTTAGTCTTCACCTCTATCTTTTCAGCACCTTCTAACTAAGTCTATATTGTAATGAATGCAGTAGAAATAACTGTATTAAGTTAGGGATCTGGGGCCACTAGGTCCCCAGTCCATGAGGTTTCTAGATGCTCTGAGATGCATTGTAGAGTGTTTTAGTAACCTTTTTGACCACTAATTGCTTGAACAAAACCCATAATCAAAGAAACAAATTTAGTTTTCACGTGCATCTTTTCAACACCTTCTAACTAACCAAGACTACACTGTAGTAAGTCTAATGGGAATAACAGTATTAAGCCATGAGGTTTCTAGATGCCCTGAGATGCATTTTAGAGTTTTTTTAAAACAACCTCTCCATTAAATGATTGCCTGGACACTATCCATGATTACAGAAAGAAATTCTGTCTCATTCTTCAATTCCACTTTTTCCTGCATCCTTTTAGTACATCCTAACTGACTAAGAATACCCTGTAATAACTAAATTAAGCAGAGGGCTGCTAGACACCAGGAAGCCATATGCCGTGGATGCACTGGGGTGCATTTTATAGCTTTTCCTCCAACCTTTCAATACATTGATGACCTGAAAAAATTAGTTGCATGGAAAGAAAATCATTATTTTTTTTATTTCAAGGAAGAAATAAGTAGTATCCAAGTTTTAATACTGAAAGCTGATCAAACATGACTTCACAATAAACTGAAGACAAATGCTTTGAGGATACATATGTTGTATCTAGGAACAGTACCTGCCCCACTTACCACTTACCTCAAAATATATAGTCCCTTTCTGCATATCCCCCTATGGTGTTAATTTGGGTAGAATTAAGACAAATTGAGACAAATCCCTAGATTTAATAAATTCAGTTTAAGCACAGTGTTGAGCCTACACAGACGTTACCATGTCTGTGCATGCGGTTCCCCCTTGGTAGAATGCCATTGCCAAGAGATAGCTGTGGAACACGGTTACTGAATCAGTGTAGGGAGTGTGTCACTAACTATGTCCACAGATGAGTAACACACCCCATGCACTGTCCAAGTGCATGATATCCATGTATTTAATATATATTTTTAAAGTTTGTGCAGAGCAACACGCAGCAATTGACACATGCCAGACATCTAAAAATAGAAACCAGATGCATTCAATTTTTGATTGAAAGGTCAAGTTTAAGCATTGCCTAGTGGGTTTGCATGGTATGGCACAGTGCTGAGCAGTGCTTAAACATGGCTCAGAGGTATATATAAAAGTTTAGCAGCATTCTAGATCTCCATGTAGCCAAGTAGAAAGAGTTATGACTTTATGTGCAGTATGTGCGGGGGTTGAATACATGGAAGGGAAATTAAGAAATTGTTCTGGAAATATAAATTATGCCAATTATTTTTAAATCATGATCAGCTGCCCTCAGCTAAGCTCTGCTAAGACCTGTACCACATGTCAAAGCTTTTATGTGGGGAAGACCGAAAGGGAACTTAGAAAACGGATCTAGGAACATTTTTATGATATGGCTAGGAAGAAAGAAACAAATGCCTTCTTTAAGCACTCGCTTCTCTGTTCAGGGTCCAACATTAAATTCTTAGTATTAGAACAGGTTAAGCCAGACGCTAGGGGTGGCGACTGGGAATCCACCCTTGAATACCGTGAGTTACTATGGCAGTTAAGGCTGGATGCAGGAAAACCACCCGGGCTCAACGGGACCATCAGCATCAAATCAGTGCTTAAGTTAAGAAGGGCAAGGCTGTAGCTACACCTATTGCATACACTATTAGCAGACCATCTCTTTTCTGATGTCCTCACTTGGATTTATAGATATTTACTTATTTATTCACTTATTTAGCTATTTACGTATGTATTTATTTATTTATTCATTTTAATGGGGTCATATGTATTAATTATTTTAATAACTATTTTTCCCCTTCTGGCTTATACCTTGCCAGTTTTTTTGATTAATAAATGAACACTGATATTTTTTAATAATAACATGCCTATTTGCAGAACCCAATGAAATGAATTTTGGAGAAAAGGTTTTAATATTCATAAATATGTATATGTTTTAGGTAATTTAGGTGTATTGACATTTTAAGAATATTTATTTTTATATTATTAATAATTTTATACATATAACAGGATAATATATTGGTTCCAACATAACTTATCAAATTTATTATTGTTGAATTTCCAGCTTAGGAAGCATATTTAGACGCAAATCAGTTTTTAACATGTTTATACTTATATTGAAGCATTTTAAAAGGTTCCTTTAAATGTTTAAATTAACAACAGGCATTTTCAATTAATGTTATGATTGACACAATATATAAGGCATATTGCTAAATGGAGTGGCATTACTTGAAAAAGCTCAGAATTGTCAGAGTGAAAGCGCTTGTGTTATTTTTGTTTGTGGATTGCTCCAAATAAAGGACATTGTTTTTATACATCATTTTGCTGCTGTCTTGCTTCTCTGGTCATGGATTTTAGTTATTTGGCTTGGTGACATTTTCGTTTTTGTTTTTTTCTGCTAAGACCTGCTCAGACCAGCTAAGCACTGCTTAAACTATCTCTGTTTAAGCACTGCTTGGCAGTGCTTGGCTGTGCTTAGCTGATATGTGCACTGCTAAACATTGCCAGATTAAGAACTGCTTAACCCAGCTGTGCTGGTTTGCGTAGTGCCAAGTGACATGCTGCATTTTTACAAATTGACAAATGGTGTCTAAGGGTGGGACAACAGGCTATATTACGCATAACAGGCTGGAATACAGTATAACCATTTGGAGTTTGAACTATGCAGGAACTATGGCAAGTGTTGGAGAGGCTGCGCACTTCTAAGTGCAGCAGTGGGACATTCAGGAGTCCAGGGTCATAGTTGGACTCCTGGTGAAAGGCCAAGAAGACCGGCTACTGCAGGGGGCAGTTTTAGGGCTCAGAGTGCAAGGCAAAGGCCTGGGACCAGCTGGCACACAATCTCACTGGTGCTACAGGTATCACCTACACAGGTGATCAAGTCTGTCATCACTATGATGACCTGAAGCATCAGAAAGGAGATCTTCTGGACACCTGGGTCTGGGAAGCTCAGGCTGGGAATGCCCCACAAGTTTGTAAGTACTGTTAGCATTGTTTTACCAATACCTAATCTGAATGTTTGATAAACAGGTTTGCATAATGGTATGCTTCTCTCCCTACAGCTGCAGAGGAGACAGCTCACAACCTAGAGGCACATGCAGGGTGCTTGGCTAGGTTGCACCACGAGTGTGGTGAGTATAGATTAAATAGGCAAGAAAGAGTAAAGCATTAACTGCCAATAGGTACATACAGTAAAGATTTGTGTATTGCAATGAATGTGGACTTAGGCCTGTACTGCAATAAGTGACTACTGCCAACTATAGGGCAATAAACAATGACGAGTAAAACATTAACCCTGATAATGTAAATTAAATAAAGTTTCTACTGCAATAATTGTGGAATTACAACTGTATTGCAGCATGTGTATTATATCAACTGTTCTGCAATAAAGAATTGAAATTATACCATTAACTGTATGAAGGTACCCTAATAAAGCTGTGCTGTGCCATAAGTATATAATTAGGTCTGTTTTGCATGAAATCAAGTATGACAACTGCTCTGTAATAAAAAACATAAAAGAATACCACTACCTGCTTCAAGATATAGCTAATAAGGAGTGTTATGCAATAACTGTAGATTCAGAGCTGTAGTACAAGAAATGCAATATGACACCTGTTCTGCAGTAACATCTGAAGCAATACCATTATCACCCAAAGTATATTGTGTATATCTGGATTGTCTTGTGTTAGCCATTGCATTTCAGCTATATGCATTCATGATTTGAGGTATGGTGTTGCAAACATATATAACAGTGTAATAAATGTAGACTGCAAATATACTATCTGCAACTGTATATGGGTGAGCTAACCAACCCAATATTCTGATATGGTTGTAGACTTTACAGATATTTCCACCCACTAACAGTACATTGTGTATACCTGCATTCTATGTAGTAATGTATAGTTTACCTAGTACCTCTGTCATGCATGAATCTCATGCATGTGTGTTCAACAGTCACTGGAGTCTAGAATAAAACTGTAATATTATTATGAGGTCATATTTTGCTTCCAGGTGAGTTCTAGGCAACTATCAGTCAGTCAGTAGTCAGCAGTGGCTCAGTAGCTCAGTTTGTTAAAAGCTCTGTCTGAAGTACATTTTGCCACACACAGATCAGGGTTCAAATCCAGTGCCATGTACTAATAAATATTACTGAATCGGTTTTGTATTGATGACAGATGTTCTCTCTACAGGAAATATGGGTAAATGTGTGAAATAGCCCTTATTATGAGTAAACAGTGTGGGTGTTCAGATGTAATAGCTGTTAAGAGCATTGATCAGGAATGTGATAAGACTTCATAAAATAAAGGCAAATAATACAATAGTAATAAAATAAAATAAATAAAATGTGTAATCTTGGTATGGTTGTATGCTTGGAGAGTCTGTAAAAGTTTGCTGAAGTTCTATCCACATGCCTGCCAAGGACAGCATGATAGTTGTTTACTCTCTGTACTGTACTCATAAATGTCTCTCAAGTGTCATGCTGTCACGGATTGTAATTACTTTTACGTAATCCCTCTTAACACATGTATCCTCAACATGATTATGTCAATAGCATAGTCACACTACATCAGTCCACAGTACACCTTGGTAGTTATATAGGTCCACCTGATGTGTAAGTGTTCTCTGTAGATGTATACCTGCAGGTATTACTGCTTGGCCCATACTGTCCCATGCGGACAGCTTGAGAGGTATGTATGTGCTACAGCAGCAATAGGGCACTGTTAAACATAAAGGAAGGATAGACATGTAGAGTATATAGCAGTACTATTGCAAACTATATAGCCTATACTGGTATTAATGAACTGTATTTCTCTGTCTCCACCCCTTATTTTCTTCTAAATTTACTGTTGTTATACATTGGTTATGGTTTACTATTAACATATGTTGTTCTGTAAACTTTATTTTGAGGCATGTGTTTTATTATTGTTATGTATTACAATGGTTGCATATTAATATATCCTGTTGTATTATCCATATTGTTGGCCTTATGCTGTAACTGTTACTTGCATGCTGTTAATATACTGACTGGCATGTTATTTATTGTTGTGTTCCTTGTAATATGAATTGATATATTAATGGGTTATCCCCACTGTTCTGGCATGCTGTTATAACAAAATATTTTGTTCATAATTAACCTATACACATTGCTATACCTCTATCACCACAGCATGCCAGGTGGTGCTGATCCACCTACCCTGCCTTAGCCAGCCATGGCAAAGATCCTAGCACATCTGGGACCCAAGCCAGTGGTGCACCCTCCTCTGGCCCTGCACCACCTTTAGGTGGAACTACCTCAGGGGATGGGGCCTGTCCCTCCCTGCTCGAGGCGGTAGTCACCCAGGATCAACTACCAGCCATGGTGTGCAGGATTGTGCATAGGAGTTATGAACAATGTCTACACTGGATTGTGACATGACTCAACTACTCGACAACTTGGTGTAGCCTGTTGGTCCTGGCACCCAGCTTCCAGCACAGCCACCTTCGGAGCAATGAAGAAGCATTGTTGACTGCCCATGGGTAGGGAGCTCAGTCATACTGCAGCCATCTGGGGGCACATGCATCTCTGATTCCACAGCACCCTCCCATCCAAGGTGTTTCCTCCCCTCATGTGTCACACTGCCCCTATCAGCTGTCTTGTTTGCCTTGTCTGTTTACAAATGCAACCTCTTTTACCCAACTTATCTCCCCACATGTACCTACATCCCTTCTGCAACATTCCACTCTGTCCTTAAAAAAGTGGGCACCTGTCCCACAAATAAAAAATATTGCCCCATACATAGCTCTCCATTTTGTACATGTGTCCACTGGAAACAACTAATTTGGTCGAATTGGCTTGACAGCACATTCATGTTGTCCTCACTCCTCTCTCTTGGGTTTGAGGGTCCAAAATTCATGAACAAAGTCTGTAAAAACTGCATAGCTGTTGCTGTACAAGAAATGGAAAATTATGGTCCTTTCTTACACCCTTCCTGCACAACTCTACCCACCTTTCAGTATGTTTTCCCCCTGCTTGCCCAATTTCACCACTGTTGTATCATACCTTTTTCTTTTCTTTATCTATTTTTAGTACGGGTTTGGGTGGAGCTAAGTGTCGCTTTACCCAAACCCACTTAAATGTGGTTAAAAGTGCTTTAATGATCTTATGTGCTTCTCCCAGTGTTAGGCACATCTGCAAAATAACTACCCCTGCCACAGCTCAAACCCATGCCCCTGTCGACTACAGCATAGTGCATTAGCCCACTAGGCCACTCAGCTCTAAACTGAAATAACTGTTTCCAGCAAAATATACTGATTGCCACTGACAAATTGCAAGTACATATAATGGGAAAATGGAAGTGTACCTAGGACTGTGATGCACACTACACCAGTACACAGCCAGATAAATAATAATGGATGTATGTGAGGCCTGGGATAGCAGGCATACCTGTCAGCTGTACAGATTGTTGCAGGCTGTCCAGAGTTTTGCCCCCTATTTTTGACACATTTTATATAAAAGTATATTTTTTAGGCAAAGTAGTGGCAAGTCATTAAAGATTGAGGTTAGAAAATCATGACTGACATTTCAGTGTCACACTTCATACTCTTCAGTAAACACATGCTAATGCAACACCTGTTATTCTATCAACATTCTAAGCTTGTAAGACCAGTATGTATAGATTGTCCCTATTCATGGGCCTTTGTCCACTTTTATTTATGGTATTGTCCAGATTTCTTGCTTTAACAGGTTGAGAGGTATGATAGCAGGTAATTGCTACCTTTTAATCAGAAACATCTTTAAACACACCAATTGCAAATTACATGTGTACAACTGGGATCCTGCTGCAGAACAACTGCCTTTGAAAGCCATGCACATAATGATGGATGCAGACAACGTGTGTCACAGACTGTATGTATGCACATATATCTTGCAAATACCCCTTCTACAGCACTGACTCAGTAGCTCAGTCTACTAAAAACATTATATGTAGTATGTTTTGCAACCCAGAGTCCTGGGTTTGAATCCAGTGTGTTGCATATCAATTACATTATTGTGAACACAGCAAGTAATAAATAAGTAATGCAGTTTTAACCCACACAGGTTGCTGCTACTGCATTAACTGCTACCCATGTTTGCAAGCAAAGGTTTGTAGGAAGGGACACACTGCACATATTTCTATAGCCAAACTATATGCCACCTGCTACTCTGTGATTGGGACTGTCACATAACAGATGTACGTTACACACATGCCTTGAATGGACTGTAAAGGGTATAATTACCCTGGCTGTACTGTGATGACAAAGCTGACACTGCTGCCTCAGTTACACGTACAGCTTGTTGTCCTCCAAAGAGTTCACACTCCCCATATATGTTCTAGGCTGCAGTAGCAACTGCAGCCTGGAACATACGCAGCTCTATGTTCAACTAGCTGCTACAGACCTACCATACCTCACAAGCTTCCTAGAACAAGGGATCCAGACACACCCATACATAAAGGGGGGGGGGTCCAGTGACAGGGACATATTTCACAGTTTACCCCTACAAAGATAATGAGCTGATAGAATAGCAAGCTACTGCAACAGCATGCATAGTCTGATAGGTATGACATCTGACATTCACATGTCTCCCTCTCCTTATTGACCTCAACCCACAATGTTTACCATTGAACTGCCAGATAATCAGAATGTCATGAGACAATGGCCAAACATATCATGTAAAACTGTGGATATACCTCAGAAATCTCAACAGTGGACAGCATTTGTACCTAACTTCTATGATGCTGGATTCTCCACACCTCATTAATGTTCATCCAAAGACTAAGAAAGGGGCCAAGGCCTACATGAAGGCCTTAAATATTGCACTGTGGTGCCACATCATTGGCTAATGAAAGTGCAACCCAGCTGTTTTGGATGCAATTAGCAAGTCTGAACTAGATTGGTGCACAGGCAATTACCTGTTAATGAGTATTACCTACAAAAGGCAATCAACTGCCTACAGGGACAGATCTGTATGTTGTTTTGCTCACACAGACAATGGATTTGCAAGCTATTTACAGAGGAACACTTCAAAAAAAGAATACTTCACTCTACTAGGTATGTAATACATTTCCCCATATAATGAGATGCAGATGGTAGGGTGGAGGTATGGGGAATAGGGATTACAACAGTAGGCCTGTCATACATCTATGGTATTGACATTTTGGTGATACTCTGCTGTCCAGCAGCTACAGGCATGCTTCTCAACTGGGCCTGCTTTGAGTCAAATCCCAGCTCTGCCCCTGTTACTCCCTCCTACAATGGTCGTCTGTGGTAGGAAAGCTAGTGGAATCTGTGTTAGACATAGTGACACTACGTAAGTATGTATTCTCCTGTAACATTAAATGATGTGCTGTCATTCACAGCCTTTCAGTCTGTCAGTGCCACTCATAAATAATGCTGGCATTCTACAGGTGCCCCTGAATGCTCCTGACATACCCTGGCTAGGTCACTGTTTTGTAGACATTTATCTCTCATTGGTTGAGAGCTATGGCTAACATGCCTGTTAACCCCCTACAGCAGGTATTTTGTCATAGCCATAAGTAATGGGGGGGGGGGCAGTCCCAACCTCAGTGACATGGGATACATATTGGCCATACAATGTAAATCTATGAATACACTAACAGATATTACTGTAGCATACGTGTTTTCTGAAGGGTATGCCATGTGACAGCCAGATTCCCTATTGTCCATAAACATCAATGAATGGCCAACCATTTGTTAGACATCAACATGCTTGTGCCAAAAGGAGCAGATTCATGAGGCACACATTCAGTCTGCAAACATCTGAGTAATGGGGAGGTGGGAAGCCTACAGAGAACATATACTACAGCAGGTTTGCATTGCTGTCTGTCATTGTGGCACACTGCTGTTGCTGGACTGTCCCCATATAGTTGTTGTACTATCACACAGCTATTTGTCTGACAGTGGCTGCATGCCCTATTAGTGTGAGCTTGCCCATAGGGGACACACCACAGTAGACTTCAATGATGGGTGTAGAGACATGGAGCAGAATCTGTCACAGCACACAGGGACATACCCAGTATTGCAACTATCCTGGTGATAGCCACACATGTAGTGTGTTGATAAAGTGTGGCATATGAAGTGTGAGGGAGCGGTGGGTAGTGCAGGCCATATTGGTTGTGCAGGGTCTGTACATAGTGGATGTTCATGTATCTGGCCCTGTAATGTGTCCCCCTCTTGTTGTCTTTCAGGAACAATGTATTGAAGGAGGCATCCCCCATTCACAGTTGCTGAGAATGCTGTTATCCTGGATGGCCTCAGGCTGGATCATCACATTCTGCTTTCAAGTGGTTGCCAACATCATAACCAGCATGCAGCAATGTGGGGTGACCTTGTTAGGGCACTTAACCAAAGTGGACATCAGGACAGGACTTACGAGCAGGTCTGACACAGGGCCACAGATATGCTCAATACCACACATCAAAGGGTGGCTGCTGTGGCCAGGGATCATGCTGCTACCAGTGGAGGGCCTGCAAGAGAGCAACTACTCACAGCCACAGAGGAATTCCTGGCAAACCTAAAGTCAACCACTATCTCCTAGGCATCCATCACCCCATAAATCCTGGAAGTGGGTGCCACAGTGTCCACATCAGAGGAGCATCCAGGTAGGTTTACTTTGTTCACTAGTGTAATACTATGTTAGTCATTGTGGCAGGCCCTGCATACCAGTACATGGGTGTCAGGTCTATCTGCATGGGGGGGTGGGTTGTTTTAATGCACAGTTGTGCACACATACTTACAATTTCAGAAATGTAGGGAGTATCACATTAGCTACTGCACATATGGATATATGTACATATTACCCTCAAACAGTGCAATTTTTGGTATTGCTGACAATCCATCTCTCTGACATTTTCATAGGTACATTATTGAGGAAAGCAACTAGTCACAGGGCCATAAAATGAATCCCTGTCTTAACTGCTGCATGGGATATATTTGTACATACACACACACACACACACACACGCACACACACACACACACACACACACACACACACACACACACACACACACACACACACACACACACACACACACACACACACACACACACACAAAGAGTTACCTGTTATGAGATTAAAACCCCTACCTATCTATTTATACACACTATAGCTTTCAGTACTTATTGCATGTGCTACAGGTTATATCTGTTGTATTTGTGGATGCAGCCACAGTACTTGTGGCCTATGTAAAGTGGCCTTGTTTTACCCAGCATATGTGGCCTGCAGAGTGCTCCAGCATGCTGCTGTTATTGTCTCTAGTGTCATAGGAGTGGATACCTGTTCATACCCCTGCAATGTGTGTACAGTTCCCAGTATGGCCATGTCTAGCTGGTTGCAGTTTGGTAGGTGGACAATTGGCCACAGACAATATGGCCTGTCCAAGGCCTGTGTTACAATCGTTACACATTACACCACCTGCTCACAGTTGTCTGTCTACAGAATGACATTGCACAGGCAAAAGGTTCTGTGGGTGTGTGGATTCTGTTCTTTTGCAGCCTTGGTCTGTTTCCATCAGACAACTGCTGTGATGTGTAGGTGCAGATAACCATAGCATTCTGTTTGTAAGCACGGGCATTCCTACACACACACACACACACACACACACACACACACACACACACACACACATATATATCTATATCTGTGTGTGTGTGTGTGTGTGTGTGTGTGTGTGTGTGTGTATAACAGGAATGTGATCTTAAGTCTTGCTGTGTGTGTACATTATGCAAATGTGTTATGTAGATATATGTGGAGTGTCTATACCAGTCCACACATTATTTTATATATATATATATATATATATATATATATAAATAAAAATGTGTATGTATATATATATATATATATATATATATAGATAGATAGATATAGATATATATAGATATATATATGTGTATAGATATATATATATATATATATATATACACACACACTTATGTATACATATCTTGTTCACACACACACACACACACACACACACATATATATATATATATATATATATATATATATATATATATATATATATATATATATATATATATATATATATATATATATATATATATATATATATATATATATATATATATATATATATATATATATATATATATATATATATATATATATATATATATATCTACCACATACTGATAGCTAGGGTAATCGTATGAGGGGGATAGGGTGAGACATACATAGCTGTCTGTATGTACAGACATATTTCTACATAGCTGTTCTTTGGGAAGAAGAGGCAAGAGACATGCCCAGTGTGACTGTCAGTACTTACAAGGTGTCTCCAGGCCAGACCTACCTGTACTCCAGTCTGGGATTTTGCATGCTGCAGACCATTGGCTGCTGCCCCTGTTTCCACACTCCAGCACCTCCCTGATATTTTGTCCAAGGCATTCCCCGGCTGTTTGCTGAATGTAATAAGTGACTCATATCTATCAACAGATTTGCAAAGAATGTCATGATATTTGCCTCATATCTTTGGTCCATGTTACATAACATTGTAGTTTTCTGGCACATTAGTGGCAAATCATTAAAAGGTGACATTAGGAAACAATGACAGACATTTGAGATTCAGACTGCAGACACGTCAGGAGATTCACAGTAATGCAAGACCTGTTATTCTATTAAGTCTTTATCTTTGTAAGTGCAATATTTAAGATGTGCCTCTATTTTTGGGCCCTTGTCCCACTTATATTCATGGCTTTGGCCAGACTTGTTGCTGTAAGAGGTTGAGAGGTTTGATGTGGTCTGACACATGCTGTAACACCACATACAGGGTGCCATTTTGCATACCTCTCCCTGTACATATTTTTGCAGAATGCCCAGCCTATTGCCTCATATGTCTGGTCTGTTCCTCATACAGTTGTGGTTGCCCAGTACTATACCATAAAATGCAGGTACTGAAGTGTTGTAAGTCCTGAGACATTTAAGTGATGGCCTTTATATCCTGCAGCTAATCTGACATGTTGCAACCTGCTGTTATACTACCACCTTCTAGGTTACTCAGACCATGTATAATGTCTGGTTTTAATTTTGTTCCTCTGTCCCCCCATTTTCTCTAGCTTTATCCAGCTATCTTGCAGTCACAGATTGAAGCATTAAGAAAGTCTCTGGGAGTTCTACCATAGAATTCACTGACATGCAGAAGATGTAGATGCTGCCAGTTTTGTACCATCATTACCATCACCCATGCTAATGTCCTTAGTCCAATAAGCCACACCAGCCAGCAGAGAGAGAGAGAGAGAGAGCTGTTTAATTCCTCACATTATCAACACATATGGACATACACGGACCCCTGCATTTTGTGGGTAAAATATGTGGGCAGGTTGTATGTCACAGCCCTGGAAATATGTAGTCTGCTGATATATCCTTGCAAACATATTCTGTTTCTGCAGTTGTATGAAAACACAGATGTGTTGGGGGTAGGGGACTCTGGCATTGACAGTTGTGTGTCTGTCCTATAACCCCACTGTTTGGCATTTCCTTGCCAGTTGGTCTTTGAAATGTACCTGTAGCTAGTGGGTTTTCCAGCCATGTGGCCTAGTGAATATTATGGGGCACCTGTTGTCCCAAGTGGCTGTTAGATCTCTGCAAGTTGACCAGTAGCCCACTCTGTTCCCTTGCATACATGCAGCAAGTCCATACATATGCTACCATAGTCTAGTACCCCATACATTTATTGTATAGCAGAGTGATTTACCTTGTCAATGCAGCAGTTGAGAGACCTGTGTTTCAGGGATGACTCTGTCTGAAGCACGCAGTACACAGCCAATACATAGTTAGGTGCAGGTTGTGTGGCATGCCTGGCATCCTTTTTACTATGTATGTGAGTCAGAGTAAGATGTCAGTCCCTAGGACCCTAGGTTATCAGTGCCTGTGCTATGCGTTGCCTCTTGGCCAAGGCCTGGGCATACTGGACATGCCTACATCTGCCTACAGGCACAGCCTTAGAGGGTTCCTTCTTCGTGTCCCCCTGTTGTTGTGGCTGTGGGGACCTATGCACTGGTGGGAGGCTGTGTGTTCCTTGCCTGTGATTATCCTGCTGTGGCTGTTTCCATAGGATCATATTGTGTAGCATGACACATATTGTGAACATCTGTGCATATGTGGCTGGAGATTACTGAAGGGCTCCACCAGATATATCAAGGCAGCAGAAACATGACTTGAGCAGCCCAAACACATGCTTGCCCCCTCCGGAATGGAAGTCCGGAAGGTAGAGAGGGGCTGAAATTGGCCGGGCAGGGAGAGCTCCCACCTGGGTGAGGGTGGTCCGGACCTCGGCCCCCTCCAGGACGGAAGTCCGAAAGGGAGAGAGGGGCTGAAATCGGCCAGGCCGGGAGAGCTCCCACCTACGAGAGAGGAGTCCGGACCATGGCCCCCTCCAGGACAGAAGTCCAGAAGGGGGAGAGAGGCAGAAGGCGGCCTTGGAGGGTGCGACCTGGCTGGGTGGGATGGTCCCAACCGCTCCCCCTTCAGGTGGAAGTCCTCAAGAGAGCAACTGGCGGGGAGTCTGTGGGACCCCAAGAGCTCCTGCCAGGCAGGGGGAAGGCATCTGACCTCTGCCGGGACCTGATGGCGCCCCCAAAATATCGCAAAGTCTCCAGAACCCTTCTTGTGTGGAAAGGGGTGGGATGCGGAAGTCCCCTAGAGAGCGTATCTGCCCCTCTGTGGCTGAGGGGAGTTCTGCAGGGACGGCTGGGTACGGAGGGAGGGCCCCTGAGAGGGTCCGAGGGCATGGGGGACACAGAATGGTCCAGCAGCCTCCAGGAGACCTGGGGGATGACAGGGACCGTGGAGCTCTGGACCGGAAAGGAGCTGGCCGCGGAAGTCCCGATGAGAGCGGATCTGCCCCTCCGCGGCTGGGGGGAGTTCCGAGGGGCCAGCTGGGACTGGAGGGAGGTCCCCCTGAAAGGCTCCAAGGGTACAGAGGACACAGAATGGTCCTGCAGCCTCCAGGAGACCTGGGGAACACGGGGACCATGGAGCTCTGGACAGGAAAGGAGCGGGCAGTGGAAGTCGTGATGAGAGTGGATCTGCCCCTCCATGGCCGAGGCGAGTTCCGCAGGGCCGGCCAGGTCTGGAGGGAGGTCCTCCTGAGAGGCTCCAAGGGCACGGGGGGGACACAGCATGGTCCGGCGGCCTCCAGGAGACCAGGGGGAGATGGGGACTGTGGAGCTCTGGACCGGAAAGGAGCAGGCCGCGGAAGTCCCGATGAGAGCGGATCTGCCCCTCTGTGGCTGGGGTGAGTTCCATGGGGCTGGCTGGGATCGGAGGGAGGTCCCCCTGAGAGGCTCAAAGGGCATGGGGGGCACAGAATGGTCTGGCAGCCTCCAGGAGATATGGGTGAGATGGGGACCGTGGAACTCTGGACAGGAAAGGAGTGGGCTGCAGAAGTCCCTATGAGAGCGGATCTGCCCCTCTGCAGCTGAGGGGAGTTCTGCGGGGCCAGCTGGATATGCAGGGAGGTCCCCCTGAGAGGCTACGAGGGCACGGGGGACACAGAACGGTCCACCAGCCTCCAGGAGACCTGGGGGAGATGGGGACTGTGGAGCTCTGGACCAGAAAGGAGTGGGCCGTGGAAGTCCTGATGAGAGTGGATATCTGTCCCTCCGCGGTTGGAAGGAGTTCTGTGGGGCCAGCCTGGATCGGAGGAAGGTCACCCTGAGGGGCTCTGAGAGCAAGGGGACACGGCCATGCCAGGCAGCCTCCAGGAGACCTGGGGGAGATGGGGACTGTGGAGCTCTGGACCGGAAAGGAGCGGGCCACGGAAGTCCCGATGAGAGCAGATCTGCCCCTCCGCAGCTAAGGGGAGTTCTTTGGGGCCGGCCAGGTATGGAGGGAGGTCCCCTTGAGAGTCTCTGAGGGCATGGGGGAAACAGAATGGTCCGGCAGCCTCCAGGAGACCTAGGGGAGACGGGGACTGTGGAGCTCTGGACCAGAAAGGAGCGGACCGCGGAAGTCCCAATATGAGCGCATCTGCCCCTCCATGGCCGGGGGGAGTTCCGCGGGACTGGCCGGGATTGGAGGGAGGTCCCCCTGAGAGGCTCGGAGGGCAGAGGGACATGGCCATCCAGGCAGCCTCCAGGAGATTTGGGGGAGACGGGGACCGTCGAGCTCTGGACTGGAAAGGAGCGGGCTGCGGAAGTCCCGATGAGAGCAGATCTGCCCCTGTGTGGCTGGCGGGGAGTTCTGCGGGGCAGGCCGGGATGGGTGGGGGGTCCCATGAGAGGCTCCGAGGGCACGGGAGACACAGAACGATCTGGCAGCCTCCAGGAGATGTCTGACCTGGGAGAAGAATTCCCCCACCCTGGTAGAAGTGGAAGCCCAGAGGGGTCCCACCCCATGAACGTCCAGAAGGGAGAGAGGGTCTGAGATTGGCCGGGCCAGGAGAGCTCCCACGTGGGTGAGGTGGGTCTGGACCACGGCCCCCTCCAGGTGGAAGTCCTCAAGGGAGTGACCGGCGGGAGTCAACGGGACCCAGAGAATTCCTGCCTGGCAGGGGGAAGGCGTCCAACCTCACCCGGTACCCAACGGCATCCTCGAAATATCTCAAAGTCCCTGGAACCCCTCTGGATGGGAAAGCGCAGGGCCGTGGAAGTCCCAATGAGAGCGGATCCGCCCCTCCGTGGCTTGGGGGAGTTCCACGTGGCCAGCTAGGATCAGAAGGAGGTCCCCTGAGTAGATCTGAGGGCACGGGGGACACAGAATGGTCCAACAGCTTCCAGGAGACCTGGGGGAGATGGGGATAGTGGAACTCTGGACTGGAAAGGAGCGGGCCGTGGAAGTCCCGAAGAGAGCAGATCTGCCCCTCCGCAGCCAGGAGAAGTCCCGTGGGGCCGGCTGGGATCGGAGGGAGATCCCCCTCAGAGGCTCCAAGGGCACGGGGGACACAGAACGACCCGGCAGCCTCCAGGAGATATCTAGCCTGGGAAGAGAAGTCTCCTGCCCAGGTAGAAGTGGAAGCCCGGAGGGGTCCCTCCCCATGGAAGTCAGGAAGGGAGAGAGGGGCTGAGATTGGCCAGGCCGGCAGAGCTCCCGCCGGCGTGAGGGGGGTCCAGACCTTGGGCCCCTCTGGGATGGAAGTCCAGAAGGGAGAGAGGGGCTGAGATTGGCCGGGCCGGGAGAGCTCCCACCTGGGTGAGGAGGGGTCAGGAGCACGGCCCCCTATGGGTGTAAGTCCTCAAGGGAGCGACCGGCAGGAGTCCGTGGGACCCTGAGAGCTCCCGCCAGGCAGGGGGAGGGTGTCTGACCCTACCTGGTACCCGATGGCATCCCCAAAATATCGAAGTCCTCGGAACCCCTCTGGACGGGAAAGCGTCGGGACGCGGAAGTACCAATGAGAGTGGATCTGGCCCTCCGTGGCTAAGGGGAGCTCCGTGGGGTTAGTTGCACCCCGCAGGTCCATCCCCCCAGTTGTCCACTGAGCACGCACGATCCGGCACGATTTGGCATGCTCCAGGAGTTAAAAGATGATGGGGTGTCCCACGGGGAGTGCGAGTCCGGGTCCCAGCCCTGGGGAGAACAGCTCCCGGCAGGCACCCTGGTGGCAGGTCAGACGAGGTGCCTCTCCCCGCCGTCCACACCGATTGGGCTGACCAACTCCCACTAAATGAACATGAAAGCCAACAAGTCTTAAATACAAAACCATGAACTAGTAAAACCAAAAACGGCAAGCAACACTGTAAGCAGAGTCGTAGGACCAATAACTTTCCAATAGACGCAATTTAATAATGAAAGACAATACACTAATACAGTAAACTAAGTGCTTTCGGTAGGATCAGTGTCCTACCTTCTTCAGATACTATACAGTTCAATTAACAGGGTTTTTAAAGCATTAGAAAACCACAATTAACCAAATGCCAGAATAACTCAATTTGTCCTTAAAGGTGCAATGGATATCTTGGTGTTATGCACTCCCATATGTAAACCAATATAGGCACTGACTCCCACTGGCGGAGGGCCCCCACAGTGTGGCCCTGCGGGTCACGGCCGGCGGGTC
>NC_056744.1:758152062-758177062 GCF_019279795.1 Protopterus annectens
GGCTGGCACCCCGTGTGGCAGGGGGGAGGGAGAGGGCACCGTTCAGGCAGGGTGGAGGTGGCCTCCCCTCCGGCCGCATGGGGCCACCCTCGTGGCTGGCACAATGGAGTCCTCTCCGCTCAATGTTGGTCGCGGGTACTTGCGGAGGATGCCCCGCCCCACGCGGGGCATCAGTTCAAAGACCTAGAAGGTCGGCAGTGCGGCCACGCACTGGCTGCCATGGGACTCCCTGCTGTCCCATGGTGTGGGTCCAGTAACCCCGGTCCGGGCACCCACGACGACGCCCGTGAAACCTCGCCTGCTCTTCTCAAGGTGCGACGCCGGGCAGGCGGCGGTGCCCCCCGGTGGATGAGAAGCAGTATGACTCTGAGCAGTGGATCACTCAGCTCATGCGTAGATGAACAATGCAGCTAGCTGCGAGAACTAATGTGAATTGCAGGGCACATTGATTATTGACACTTCGAACGCACTTTGCGGCCCCGGGTTTCTCCTGGGGCTAGGCCTGTCTGAGGGTCGTCGTGCCCTCCATCGCCCCAGGGGGTCATCCAGCCCCCATGGAGGGTGTGGCTGGGGAGTCGAGGGAGGCCGCGGCAGGCCGCCCATCCCCTCAGGGAGAGACACGTACAGAGGAGATGAGTCCTCCCACCGCCCCAAGCCGGGAAGCCAGTCCGAGGACGGGAGGGAGCAGGCGCGTGTTCGGCCCACCCCCCCCAGAAGCTGTCAGTGGTAGCGCCACCAGGCTGCCCTCCCAGTGGGAGCCCAATGCCCGCCCGGTTCCCGCGTGCCGGGGCTGCATTGACCATCCTCTTCCTGCCGCCCGGCAGTCTGGCCGCAGGGGGTGGCAGGCGCAGGGTATTTCCCGGTGAGGGGCGAGAGGATGGCCTGCCCATCCACCCCCGCCCCCGAGGTCCCCGCCATCCCACCACCACCCCCCCCACGACCCTTCTCGGAACACGACCTCAGATCAGATGTGGCGACCCGCCGAATTTAAGCATATTACTAAGCGGAGGAAAAGAAACTAACCAGGATTCCCTCAGTTCGGTGGGTGAAGAGGGAGGAGCCCAGCGCCGAATCCTCACCCAGGCGACAGATGCAGGGAAATGTGGAGTATGGAAGTCCATTGCCCCGGTGCCGCCCAGGGGGCCCAAGTCCTTGTGATCAAGGCTCAGCTCCCGGACGGTGTGAGGCTGGTGGTGGCCCCCGGCACGTCAGGATCAGGTCATTCCGGAGTCGGGTTGTTTGTGAATGCAGCCCAAAGTGGGTGGTAAACTCCATCTAAGGCTAAACACCAGCATGAGACCGATAGCAGACAAGTACCATAAGGGAATGTTGAAAAGAACTTTAAAGAGAGAGTTCAAGAGGGGGTGAAACTGTTCAGAGGTAAATGGGTGTGGTCCGCACGGTCTGCCTGGAGGATTCAACCCAGCGGCTGCTCCGGCCGCCCTGGCGAGGCAGAACCCCCTCCCCCTCTGGGGGTGGGGGACCATCCCCGGGCATACAGGCCTTCGTCGGGTGCACTTCCTCTGAGGTGGTGCATCGCGACCGGCTCTGGGTCGGCCGAGAAGGCCACACGGAAGGTGGCTTCTGTCCCCAGAGGGGAGTGTTACAGCCCGTGGCATCAGCCCTCGACATGCCACAAGGTCATGGGAGATGATTGCCACCGCACCCTCCCCCACCCTCATGGCAGGGGCCTGGAGCCCACGGCTCTTGGCGGGACTGTCAACTGGGCTGGACTGCCCTCAGTGTGGCCTGACCGTGTCCCACGGCTGGGCCGGTGAACTCACCTCGGGTGCCCGGGGTCTGCGGCGACGTCGGTGACCCACCCGTCATGTCTTGAAACACGGACCAAGTAGTCTAACATGTGCGTGAGTTCAAGGGTGGGCAGGAGACCCCATGGCACAATGAAAGTGAGGGCTGGCATGCGCCGGCTGAGGCAGGATCCCCCCGTCCCACGTGGGGCGCGCACCTCCAGCCTTTCTCACCCATCCCGTCGGGGAGGTGGAACGTGAGCGCACCTGGTGGGACCCGAAAGATGGTGAACTATGCCTGGGCAGAGCGAAGCCAGAGGAAACACTGGTGGAGGTCTGTAGTGGTCCTGACGTGCAAATCGGTCATCTGACCTGGGTAGAGGGGAGAAAGACTAATTGAACCATCTAGTAGCTGGTTCCCTCTGAAGTTTCCCTCAGGATAGCTGGCGCTCGTCGGATGTAGTTTTATCTGGTAAAGCGAATGATTAGAGGTCTTGGGGCCGAAATGATCTCAACCTATTCTCAAACTTTAAATGAGTAAGAAGCCCGACTCGCTGGCTTGGAGCCAGGCGTGGAATGCGAGCGCCCAGTGGGCCATTTTTGGTAAGCATAACTGGCGCTGCGGGATGAACTGAACGCCGGGTTAAGGCGCCCGATGCCGACGCTCATCAGACCCCGGAAAAGGTGTTGGCTGACATAGACAGCAGGACGGTGGGCATGGAAATCAGAATCCGCTAAGGAGTGTGTAACAACTCACCTGCCGAATCAACTAGCCCAGAAAATGGATGGCGCTGGAGCGTCAGGCTCATACCTGACCGTCGCCGGCGCTGGGAGCAGAGAGGGTTATGCCGTGATGAGTAGGAGGGCCACCGTGGTGGCACTGAAGCCCAGGGCGAGGGCCCGGGATGAGCCGCCGTGGGTGCAGATCTTGGTGGTAGTAGCAAATATTCAAACGAGAGGTTTGAAGGCCGAAGTGGAGAAGGATTCCATGTGAACAGCAGTTGAACATGGGTTAGTTGATCCTGAGAGATAGGCGAGCACCGTTCGGAAGGGACGGGCAATGGCCTCCATCGCCCTTGGCCGATCGAAAGGGAGTCAGCTTCTGATCCCCGAATCCGGATCGGCGGAGACAGGCACCTCACGGCGTCCAGTGCGGTGATGCAAACGATCCCAGAGAAGCCAGCGAGGGCCCCTGGGAGAGTTCTCTTCTCTTTGTAAAGGGCAGGGCACCCTGGAATGGGTTCACCCCAAGAGAGGGGCCCGCACCCCGGAAAGCTTCACGGTTCCCGCGCTGTCAGGTGAGCTTTCGTCGGCCCTTGAAAATCCGGGGGAGAGGGTTTAAGTCTCGCACCAGGCAGTACCCATATCCGCAGCAGGTCTCCAAGGTGAACAGCCTCTGGCATGTTAGAACAATGTAGGTAAGGGAAGTCGGCAAGCCAGATCCGTAACTTCGGGATAAAGATTGGCTCTAAGGGCTAAGTCGGTCGGGCTCAGGCGTGAAGTGGAGCTGGGCGCACGCCACGGCTGGATGAGGTGTCACTGGCGCTTGTCATGGTCCCCCCTCCCAGGGGGGCTGGTGGGTACAGCGGCGGCGACTCTGGATGCACACCGGACCCTTCCTGTGGATCATCCCGGCTGTGGCGGGTGCCGTTCCCGACTGGCGTCCCGCATCGTCCGGCAGCTAGCAGCTGACTTAGAACTGGTGCGGACTGGGGGAATCCGACTGTTTAATTAAAACATAGCATCGCGAAGGCCCGAGACGGGTGTTGACGCGATGTGATTTCTGCCCAGTGCTCTGAATGTCAAAGTGAAGAAATTCAATGAAACGCAGGTAAACAGCAAGCGTAACTATGACTCTCTTAAGGTAGCCAAATGCCTCGTCATCTAATTAGTGACGTGGATGAATGAGATTCCCACTGTCCCTACCTACTATCTAGCGAAACCACAGCCAAGGGAACGGGTTTGGTGGAATCAGTGGGGAAAGAATACCCTGTTGAGCTTGAATCTAGTCTGGCACTGTGAAGAGACATGAGAGGTATAGAATAAGTGGGAGGCTTTGGCCGCCGGTGAAATACCACTACTCTTATCGTTTTTTCACTTTTTCACCTGGTGAGGTGGGGGTGAGCCTGTGCCTAGTTTGTTCATGTAGCTTATTATGGCATTCTTCGGTAGGTGTGTGTGCATTTCTGATGGGTATTATCATCCACAGTTTCAGTGTGTAGCCAGCATCCCCCAGCAGATGGCCATATGAGATGCTCCCCCTGGCAAACATCTGGTTCAGCCGTGATGCATGCCAGATATGGGAGTAGTGATAACTGCCAGGGCTGCCAGCACACACATTCATGATAATGCCCTGGGCATTGCACATGACCTGGCAGTTGATGGAGTGATATCCCTTGCAGTTGATGTAGAATTTATCCTCCTCACCGGGCGGTGCTTTGATGTGGACATGATTGCAGTCTATTGCAACCAGTACCTCAGGGTATTGTGCTACATGGCAGAAGAGACACATACTTCGGTCCCTCTCATCAGGGGTGCAGAGTAGATAAATGTGCTCACTGGCATGTGTCTGCATGGCATCCTGGTACTGGTGAAGTGCCCTGGATGCTGATGTCTGTGAGATCCCCATCATGTCCCCAGCTGATCTTTGAAAAGTACCTGTAGCTAGTACCTTAAGGGCTACACATACCTTTGCTTCCACTGGGATTGGTTCTCCTCTGTTGGCTCTGGGTCTGAGTTGAGGGTGACAGAGCTTGGTGAGTTCTTGTAGTATGTCCACATCCACCCTGCAGAGCTCTACAATCTCCAGCTCATGTAGCTCCTGGAAGGTTACCCTGGACCTGAACACTCTTCTCCTTCTCAGTCTAGGTCTATTGTCAGCAGCAGCAGCAGCAACACTGACCTCAGCATGCAACACATACAGATATAGCAGAGCTGCAGCAGCCCCTAGCATTCTCTCAGTTAAAATTCCGAAGTCTGTACTCTAATAGTTTAAAGTATGGGGGAAAATCAAATTGTAAGGTGTATGCATACTTTATAGTGCTCTGCTACAGATGCAGCCTGTGTGATTGACTAACTATGATGCATTCCACCTGCCAAGCACATCACCGAGGAGATGGAATGGCTCAGTTTGGGTAGAACATGGGTCATCAATAATATATATATGATTGGCTTTGTCAGCCAATTTCTTTTTTTTTCTTCATTTTTTGACAGATTTCCTTGCTAAGCACTGTGGAGCAGCATGCAAACCTGCGCCACTGGTATAAACAATGCTCAGGAGTCAATAGACACACCCCCATGAATTGGCATGCTCAGCACAACTCAAACCAGCTTAAACTCATGCACTGAAGTTTAGCAGCACTGGACACACCCCCTCTGCTCAGCTCGGGTTTGATCTGCAGGTACGGATACCCATTTTTTCTATTCAGTAACCCCAGCTCATTTGCATACAGATCTGTGCACACAACGTGGATACTACACTATTCCAGGACCTGCCTCCTTAGTAACCACAGACATCTACCATTTTACATACTCCATGCAATGCCCTATAATGCATTATTGTCACATATTTTATTTTTTCCATTTTTACACTTTTAAATATTTTTTTTTCTGCATAATGGCATGTTTGGGCACTGCTGCACACTGCAAAAACATAATATGGGTATTTCAAAAAAATGTATTTAAAATTTTGTTTCATTACTTTTTGGACACACAGGGCATATGTTTGCACATATCAGTGTCTGTTTTGCTATTTCTGACCTTCTAAAAGGGCTTTTTCAGTCCCTGTTCACTTTTTAATTTCATGTACAAGGAATTTTTCTGTGCACACTTCTGACACCTAGATGGGATCTGCACGGCTGTCTATCTGCTTCCTGGATCACTCAACTCCCTCATTTGCATGCAATTCACCTGCTTATGAGGTGATTTGCATGCCATGAACACTTCTGTGTTGACATACTCATGCACACCCCTCAGCTCTGTTTTCTGGATTGCACAGCTTCTTACTTCCGTGTAAGCTCTGTGCCACTATGCCTACATGGAAAATTAATCCATCTAGGCTTCATTGAATTCCCCATAAATACATTAAGTTGCTGCTGTCAAATTTATGTCTCCTCATCTCCTGCTCAAGAAATACAGCCATCTTCTGCGTACCCTTTTGATGTCAGACTAGGACAAAATTAAAGCATAGAACAGAACATACATAGCATATAGGTTCATAGGTTCATAGGTAGGTACTAGGCTATTGGCCCTAGGGCCTATATAAGCCTAGCCAAAGATACCCTGGCTTTCGCCACCCAAGAAAATTATTTTCCTGTGCCACTGTCGAGCAGAGCCACAGAAGTGATCCCCGGGGTGAATTTCCTATCTCCCATCCAATCATAAAGATTTTTCTTGAACAGTGCTAATGGAGAGCTTTGTTTGATATAGATAGGTAGTTTGTTCCAGAGTATGGGAAGTCTCTGGGATAGGAATCTATCCCTCCAGTATGTTCTGTTTATTGAGGTGACGAGGTTTAGGTCCCTAGAGCATGTAGCTCTTAGGGATTGGGATTTCTTTAAGTGGGGCATGTCTAAAAGCTCTGGGTTTGACATAGCTTTGTGTGTTAGGCAGAGATCGCCTCTGAGTATGTGATATGCAATGGAGTAAAGCTGCAGTTTTTTGAGACGGTCTGCATAGGGCATCTCTTTGAGGCCGGTAATCCTCTTTGTGAGGTATTTCTGTGGCCTTTCCAGTTGTTGTAGATGTCTTGTGAGGTACATACCAAAAGGGGCATTGTACTCTATAATGGGTCTAATGAGTGACGAGTAGAGGGGAACAATGACCTCTTTTTTCCTGGATGAGAAACCTTTTGTGATGAGGTGTGCCACATAGAAGGATTTCCTGACTACTGTGGTGATGTGATTATCAAAGGAGAGACTACTGTCCACCTGTGTCCCAAGGTCTCTTATCACACTTTCGGTGTTAAGTAGACTACCACCTATGTGGTAGTTCATGGTTACTGAGTTTTTACCAAAAGGAATGACAATGCACTTTTTGGCATTGAGCTTGAGTCCATGGCTTTGACACCAGGCATCTGTCTCAGCAAGGCCCTTTTGTAGGATGTCCACATCTTTTGGAGTTTTGATTATGGCTCCTAGTTTGCAGTCATCTGCGAACTTCATTAGCCAAAGGCCTTCTGTGTTGGCCTGTACTTCAGAGAAGTAGATACCAAACAGGAGAGGACCCAGGACTGAACCCTGTGGTACTCCACTTGTCACTGGTCTGAAGCTGGATTTGAAGTCTGCTACTTTCACAGTGTGGGTTCTGTCAGTGAGCCAGTTGGCAACCCATCTTGTGATATAGGGATTTATACCTAGTTTAGTGAGTTTATCTATAATTCCAGAGTGGGGGATGGTGTCAAAAGCCTTGGCGAGATCTAGATAGGCTGTGTGAACCACCTTACCCTCATCTACGGCTTTGGTGACTGCTTCAAAGAAGTCTATCAGGTTTAGGAGACATGATCTGCCTTTTACAAACCGGAACTGGGTGGGGTCCTGAGTTTGGAGATTACCAATGTCATTGTTTATAAGTTCCATAATGATACGCTCCATAGTCTTGCAGACCAGGCTCGTTAGACTAATGAAGCGGTAGTTTCTGGGGTTTGTGGTCGCTCCCCCTTTGTGGAGTGGGATAACTGCTGCTGTGTGCCATTCAGTGTGCACATAGCCTGAGGTGAGGCTATGATTGAACATGGTACTTAGGTGGGGTGCCAGTTCGTTCTGTAGTTCATGTAGAACACAGCCTGGGATGTCGTCAGGTCCCATCAATGCTGTGTTCTTGGCTTTGGATAGTGTGTTTTTTACCTGTGCAGCCGTGATTACCAGAACTTTGCATTCTTCTGGTATAGAGATGGGCCCTTTAGGGGATGACAGAGGGGTAAAGTTAGCACTGAACTTATCTGCCAGGATGTTGGCAATATCCATTGGTTCTGTATATTTAGTGCCATTGTGCTGTAACTCAGAGAAGATCTGAGTGTTGCCATTGAGATTCTTGACATAGCTATAGAATGATTTGTGGTTGTCTTTAGAGTCAGTGGCAATTTTGTTTTTATAACTAGCTTTGGAGGATTTTATGAGGGATCTCAGCTTCTTACTGAAGCTGACCAGGGAGTTTCTCCAATCATGGGATTTTACTCTTTTTTGCAACAGTTTCTTTCTTCTGTTGTAGAGTTTGTTTATGGCAGGGGACCACCAGATTGGCTTCCTTTTTTTGGAGGATAGCATCTTGGTTCTGTTAGGGATTGCACAATCCATGCACTCATGTAAGTGCTTATAAAGTGCATTTGTGTAAGATTCAGCAGTCATACCTCTATTGTCCGTCAGCATGGGTGTCAGGACGTTTGCCACTTCTGTCTTAAGAAGTGTGAAGTTGGCTTTGGAGAAAGTTTTTACTGTGGTTTCCCTAATGGGGGGTGGGGGAGGGATGTGGATGTCTAGTGTGATTAGCTTATGGTCGGATCTGACCAACGAGGAATTGACCTCTGGTGTAGAGCACCAGTTGCCCATATTGGTAATAACCAGGTCTAGGATATTGCTGCCCCTGATGGGGGTGTGGATAAGTTGATCCATGGCATTGGAATTTATGAATTCTAGAAAACGTTGAGCACAAGAGTTGGTGCATGAGTAGTTTTCCCAGTTAATGGTAGGGTAGTTGAAATTGCCCATTATTAGGGTGTTATGGACTAAGAAATGAGGTGTGGGAATCCTGGGGCATGCTGGGGGATCTGTAGCAAACTACAATTTGGATTGCGGTCTTGCCCAGAGTTAGTTGCACTTGGATAATCTCGGATGCATTATGCTGAGCAACTAGCCTGGAGGTGTGGATATCCTTAATGAATATGGACACACCTCTACCTTTAGTGTTTCGGTCCAGGTTAGGTGGCCGAAAGGTGTGGTATATTTGCTGTCAAACATAAAAAGGTAGCTTGTTTATTTACTCCACTCCAAAAGATAGCCACCTTTGTATGCATCAATCATTTGACCATGAGGAAAATGGAAAAAAAAAAATTACAGTAATATTTCCAACTTGTTACTTCTAGAGACAGTACACTCTCCTATGCCTGCTGTTGTGACCCACTGAAGTTAAAGAAATAATGACCATTCTGTTCCCAGCTCAACAAAAGATATAATGACCTCTGAGGTTTATGAGGAAAGCTAAAAAAACAATGACATCATCTCCAGAGCGCCCCCCCCCCCCCCACAAGTAATAGCAGGACTGATTTTAGACTAGGTGAAGTTCAAAGCAAAGGTGATTACTATGCCCATGTCAAAAAACACTTATACAGCCTTGGTGTTTTTTGAGAGATGACAAGCCTGAGCAAGTGACAACAGGGTCAGTTACTTTCATGCAGACAAACCTCAACAACCAGTGGTAATGACTTCTATGTGCAATTCAGATATCTGATTGCGATAAAAGAGAATGACTATGTAATGTATTTCAGCTTTATTACAAACAGTTGCCACACATTAAAATACTGCACATTACATTATTTCACATAATCACATTAGTCCTGCAAAACTAAAATAATAAGCAAACAGCAGACAGCTAGTCGTTTTTCTCCATAGTCCTGGTAACTAGTCTATGTTACCTCTCACAAGTGACTGTTTAAACTGAACACATAACAGCAGGGATAATTTCATCTAGTCAACCCAAACTCCCATCCAGCAGTTATAGCTACCACATCTGATGGCTACTTCACGTCCACACATACCTCTCAACTGGCACAGCAGATAGCATTGTTACCTCACAGCAAAAGGATCCCTGGTTCAATTCTCATCTAGGATACCTTCTGTGTGAAGTCTGCATGTCCTCTCTGTATTCATATGGGTTTCCTCCAGATACTCCAGTTTCCTCACACATTCCAAAGACATGCAGTAGGTAGATTGCACACTCTAAATTGGCCATAGGTGTGAGTGATTGTGTGAGTGTGTGGTGTGCAAGAATGACCATGGCAGGTATAGGCACCTGGTGGTGTAAATCATGGCTCTGGAAGATATTCACTGTTGAAGTGAACCCCACCCCATGTGCAAAAATGGGAAACAGGGGTCTGGATGAATGGACATACCACTCAACTGTCCAGATTTTCACAGAATATCCAGATTTTTGCCTCATACTTTTAGTCTGTTTCTCATAACATTTGTGGTTTTCTGTCAAATCACCAAGTATTGAAATCACTAAATAATAATATACATTTGAGTTTCAGACTTCATATCCTTCAGAGGAATGTATGCCGATAGAAATGCTGTTTTTCTAGCAACTTATTAAGTTTATAAGAACAATATTTCAAATCTGTCATATTTTTGGGCCTTTGTTCCTACTTTTTTATCCTTTATCTAGATTTGTTGCTAAGAGGCTTAAAAGTGTGCTTCCACAGCCTACACAAACAATTTGCCACACTGTAAACTATTCAGTATAAGTTGCTCTATACAGATCACAAACCAGGAGAATATTACAGAAATAGCTGTTTTATTACTACCAGCATCACTGTATATTAATGACACTTCTGTCACTGTGCCATTCTTTCCATCTCACCTTAAGCATTGCCCAACATCTGGTTGATCAGTCTGCCAGTACTACTGTAAAATTAATAACATCTCTCACCAGCATCCAACGCCATAACATTTTCTTTTTAATAATGTCCCTGCAGTGCTTCTCCCTCTGTGCTCAAATACTACAACTTGTAGTTTACAATACCAGCAAAAACAAAGTCATTCAGGTGTCTTCCTTCACATGTTTGAATGTTCCAAGGTTTGTAATCTTGTGACCATGCAGCATTTAAGGTAATGTGATAGCTAAGTGGAGCTCTGCTCCCATGCCTCGTCCACTTCTTGTTGACTGTTGTGCTGAACTCACATATAACTTTGTGATTGTTGTGCTGACTTCTGAAACACACACACACACACACACACACACACACACACACACACACACACACACATACACACACACACACACACACACACGCACAGACACACACGCACACACTCACACACGCACATGCATGCACACAGACGCACGCACATGGACACACAAGCACACACACACACACACACACACACACACACACACACACACACACACACACATATCTATGTATTGATCTATCTACCTATACTTTCCAAACATGTTATTTACAAAACTATAAGAGGTTATTCAGCAGACACAACACAATTTATAAGGGTTAGTGTGGGGGCATAACACATATAATACACAGTATGCATTCAATTCCTCTTTTTTATTTGTATTTATGAATATTTATTATATAGTTTTTGCTTGATACACGTAAGAAAACTTCTAAGATAAATAAATCTTAATCAAACCAGTCACAGGTGTTATTTGGAAGCCTTTACTTCATACACTTGGAAGCAACCAGATACATGACTTTCCAATTTCCGACACAGATGAGCAAATGAAATGAAAAATTATACTTTTTAATTTGGCTGGGTGAAGAGCAAGAATTACTATATTAAACAAAATGCAATTACATTGTGGAGAATAAATGATGCAGTCCTGTCATCTAGTGGCTATGGTGTAGAAATACAATTAACTAAGGAAACCTGTGATTTTTAGTATAAGTAAGAAAGTGATGACATACACGGGGAAAAAGTATTAAAACTGACAAGAGTCCTGCTGTCATTTTGCCTAAAGTGTTATATACCTGTTGAACACATCATATGAGATCAGTTAAGAATCAAGATCTGCTAAAGTAAAACGGAGGCCCTTATCATACTGCATTTATACAAGTCAAGCTTCTGTTAAATATGGCTTGTTTACAAGAAATGGTACAAATGCTTTAATGTATCCAGTGTTTGCAGCTTATCCACATTTAGACAGAAACACTGGAACAGGATCATGTTTCAAAAAGGCCACAAACTAGTAACACAAAATTCACTAATGCCTTTAAAGGCATGTTCATTCAAATGAGGGACATGATTTTAAGTTTTATGTTTTAGATTATGTTAAGTTTGACCAACGAGGTAAAATAACTGAAGCACATTTAAATTACAAGGAAATTTTGTGGCAAATTAGGTGGAATGTAATCGTACCTCCGGGGTTAAATGATAGTTGTTCTTTAGCCCCCATTTTAAAATAGAGATATTACAATATTTAAAACTTGTTGTTTTTTATATTTACACATATATCTATCTATCTATCTATATATATATATATATATATATATATATATATATATTTGCAGAAAAATATAGGAAACACCAGACCACAGCAGATAAATCTCCAAAGTTTAATCCACAGTACAAATATAGTGAGCGTTTAGCTTAGCCACTGATTTAAAGGAAAAACACTAGATAGAGATATAATATCAACTAATAAATCATTAAAATTAATAAAAATACATAAAAGTGATATATAGAGACTTTATCTGCGTAGTAGCTATCAGGCTAATTGTTTATTGGGAACTGACACTGATAAACTGTTGCTGTTTTTAAAAAATCCTTGTGGAGTTTATTGAGTTGTCTGCTGAAGTATCTCTGGCTACGAAAGTGCTCACCATTTTTGTACCGTGGATTAAACTCTGGAGTTTTACTTGATACTATCTGCTGTGGTCTGGTGTTTCCTATATTTTTCTGCATATACCATTTGTTTGGGAACCCAGTCTGCTCATACCACCTTGTATTTTTTTTTTTTTTTTTTTTTTTATGCTCAACTCCTGAAAGACTTGCTTGGCTACAAACATCTGCATTACCAGCTGAAGCTAAGTAAAACTTGCAATAGTGAATTTTAGTATTTTGTTAAGTACAAACTTGCAGTTTTAAAAGTACTGTATTTTCATTTTTTTTCTGTTTCCAAATTGTGTGTTTCTGAACAGTGTGTTGTGTGTCTCTCTGCAGTTATTTCCCCACCCAGCCTCCCTGTTCTTGTGTTGGTATTAGTGTTGGTGGCTCTGGAATTGCCCGCCCCTCCTGTAAATCTGTATTAGAACACTCCTCCTGGGTCCATCTCATTTGCTCACTTAACTGAGTACAGTGAGATCATATTCTGAGTCTAGTGTTCATCTGCTTAATATATAGAGAAAATTTGAGAAGGTCAGCCCACTTAGGTTCTTCCCTCCTCTCTTGTTGCACTTAAACATTTTTTTTTCACTTTATTCATTTGATTTTACTGTTGTTGTGTTTCCTCCTACTCTATTTTGCTTTTCTTAAAAGTAATCAACTTTATTTATCCTGCTGCATTTATTACTGCTTGGTTGTAGCCTGATTAAATTGTAACTGTTATTCTAAGTCTTTTGGTTTAAGCACCTGGGCTTCATACAGGCTGTTTTACATTAAGAAGGTTTGTGGTCTGCACTGTTGTGGCAGGACAGGTAGCTTACATCCTTCCAAGCTGGGAATTGCTGATTGAAGGCCCAGTGTCTGCTATTCTAAAAGTGTATTAGTTCTGGCTTAAGCACTTGGGCTTCAGGCCAGTTAGTCTACATTAAGAAGGATTGTGGTCTGCACTCTTGTGGGAGTAGAGGCTGGATTCTGCCCTTCTGAGCTGGGAATTTCTGGTCACAGGCTTATTGTGACTGCTTATTTGAACTGTTTCTTTCTGAAATTGGTGCACCTTGTTACTGTAGCATAGACCAGATTCAGGCCTGCTGAATCTAGCTTTGTTTGTATAACTTGAGGCACTGATCCAGGCCATCTTTTTTTGGAGAAGGTTCCCCTGCACCCTAGTAAGCAGGGGTGTGCAGTTAGAACTTGTTTGATTGAAGACTGCTGGAACAGGGCTCAGTTTTGGGCTTTTTTCTGGTTAATTGGGTAACTTTTTTAAATCAGTTTGTTTGTTTTCTCTTGTTTTATATATATATACATATATATATATATATATATATATATATATATATATATATATATATATATATATTTACTGCTTTTACTGTATTTGTGTTTCTTCCTACTTTAATACTGGGGGCATTGACTACAACTCTGATCTGTAATATATAACAATAATTATCCATTTTCTGTGCTTTTAAACTGTTTTTTTTGAGTGTATCTGCTTTATTTTCTGAAAAAAATATATACTTGTTTCCCACCTTTCTAAGCTAGTATAGTCCAGTTTTCAGGATAGTGCTGAATTCAGGGCTATTTTACAAATCTCTGTGATTGCCCATACCTTACTTGGATAGAAGATAGTTTCTCTGTTCACCTGAGAGAGAGGGGAGCTTTGAGCAGCCTATCTGTCCCTGGATGAGTGATTTCAGCCCAGAAATTGGTAGTTTATTGGCCATTTTGGGCTAATTTCTATCTCTTTTATTTCCCTGCTATAAATACCATATTTGCCCGGTTTTGCATGCAGGGCAGCACCGGTTAGCTAGGGTAAAACTATTCCTGGCTCCACAAAGTCTCCTCTTCAATTTTTCCCTTGGAACTAGGCAAACTTTCAACTTAAACACTCAAGCCATTCATTTCTCAGCCCGGCACTTGCTCAAAATGTATAGCAAGCACGTATAAAGCCTAGCAATAGACCCTACTGTACTGTACAGAAGGACAAGGCTCTCTATTCGACCTTACCAGCCATCAAGTAAAACAGTTCCCTGTACTTATCCAGGCATGTCCAAAGGACAGTTTCAGGTGTACTCTCCAGTCCAACTGGTGAATCTGGGCATTTTGAGGCAATGTTACAACTGCCTCATGTACACAGACAACCCCCTCCTCCTACCACCAAACACTAATACATGCAAAAGATGCAGATATACAGCCAAACTAGAGGCTAAGCTCTCTCTCAACCTAAGACTGGATCAGATAGTCAAGAGGAGAAGGGAAATACTTGCATCACACCACCAGTCTTACATAGACCCATTAAACCAGCACCAGCAAAAAACACACATAAATACACAAAAACATACTCGGAGGCTGTAAATAAAAATCTGCAAAACCAACGGAGACCTCCAAATTAAACATCCAAGCAACCTCCACCCCCCAACACAAACCATGAAACACATACTTCACAAAACCTCTATAGTCAGGCACACTGATGTCCCACTCACTAGGCTGAATAAGGAGAAGGTTACTGTTAGCTGCCTGTCAGGTGCCAGGATCCGCCACATAACATAAGCACTCAGGTCACTCCAGAACAAGTACAAATATGACTCTGTCATTGTCCATGTTGGTGTGAATGACCTGAGCCATACCTCCCTGGACTACATGAAAAGAGACATGGAAGAGCTCTCTGATCATGTAGCCCAGGCCGGTATGACCCTGACCTTGAGCAGCATCCTGCCCTCACCAAGAATGATACCACTGTATAAAGAAAAAATTCTCGATTTCAACAATTGGCTAAGTTTCTTGTGTCATTCAAAGGGGATCCAGTGTCTGTCTGCCTGGGATGACATGCTCGACAAGCCACGCTGCTTCGCTAGAGATGGCTTGCACCTGCCACCCTTAGGCTTTCAAATACTTGCCAAGGCTCTTGCCACCCCATAGTGCCTTTTTTAGGCAAGGCTCAAAAGACAAACCCACCACCATAAATAGCACAAGTAACAAAAAACTGAAGGTAATGCTACTCAATGTCAGAAGTCTAAACCTCAAAATACATGCACTCGAGGCACTCCTCAGTATGGAGAAAATCTATATATGTGCAGTAACAGAAAACTGGTTTAAGGATTCAGAGAGTACCCCAGCACTACCAGACTACATCTCATACAATACATATCAGCCACAGAACCCAAACTGAAATACAAAAGATGGGGGCGTATCCATATTCATTACCTCCAGGTTAGTGGCACAGCATGATGCTTCAGAGATCATCCACGTGCAACTAACAATGGACAAAACTGCAATTCAAATTGTAGCTTGCTACAGATCACCCACTATGTCCCAGGACCCACATTCCGCATTTCTGGAAACACTGGGAAACATAAAGGACCTACCAAACACCCTAATATTGGGTGATTTCAATTACCCAAACATTAAGTGGGAGAACTACTCAAGTGCTAACTCCCTTGCCCAATTTTTCCTAGAATTTATAAACTCAAATGCCCTGGCTCAACTGGTCAACACTCCCACCAGAGGAGACAACATATTGGACCTGGTCATCACCAACATGAGCGGCCGGTGTTCCACACTAGAGGTCGGCCCCTCACTGGTTAGATCTGACCATAAACAAATCACTTTGGATATCCATATTCCGCCCCCACCCCTGGACAAGAAAGCCACCATGAAAAACTTTTCAAAAGTAAACTTCACATTACTTAAGACAGAGGTGGAAAGTTTCAAAGCCCCCATGCTGAAGGATAACACTGTCCAAGCTGCAAAATCCTTTACTAATGCATTCTACAGGCAGCTACAAGAATGCATGGATTATGCCATTCCAACCAAAACCAAGACTCACTCCTCCAAGAAAAGGAAACCAGTCTGGTGAACTCCTGCCATAAACAAGCTATACAATAGAAGGAGGAAACTAGTACAGAAAAGAGTAAAATCCCAAGAAGGGACGACATCCCTGATCAGTATCAGCAAGAAACTATGATCCCTCATAAAATCATCCAAGGCGAGCTTTGAAAGAAAAATTGCCAAGGACTCCAAAGATAACCACAAGACATTCTTTAGCTATGTCAAGAATCTAAGTGGCGATGCTCAGATCTGCTCAGAGTTAGTGCATAATGGCACAAAATACACTGAACCGACCTATATCACCAACATCCTGGAAGACAGGTTCAGCACAAACTTCACCCCCCCCCTCTCACCCCCAAAAGGGACCATAACCATACCAGAAGAATGTAGAGTCCCTGAAATCACAGACACTCAGGTTAAAACAGCCCTCTCCAAAGCCAAAAACACAGCATCAATGGGACTGGACGGTGTCACATGCTGCATCCTACACAAGCTCAAAGATGAACTAACCCCTCACCTAAACACACTGTTCAAACTCAGCCTCTCCACAGGCTACATACCCATAGAGTGGTGCACAGCAACAGTTATTCCACTCCACAAAGGTGGAACCACAACAGACCCCAGGAACTATCGCTCTAGAAGCCTGACTAGCTTGGTCTGCAAGGCTATGGAGCGCATCATCTTGGAACTCATTAACAGAGACATTGGGAACCTCCAAACATTGGACCCTACCCAGTTTGGCTTTGTTAAGGGCAGATCATGCCTCCTAAACCTGGTGGACTTCTTTGAGACAGTTACCAAGGCTATAGATGAGGGAAAGGTGGTACACACAGCCTACCTAGACCTCACTAAGGCCTTCAACACCATTCCCCATTCTGGTATTATAGACAAGCTCACCAGCCTGAACATAAACCCCTACGTCACAAGATGGGTTGCCAACTGGCTCATGGACAGAACCCACATGGTGACAGTTGCAGGAGCTAGGTCCGTCTCTAAACTGGTTACAAGTGGTGTTCCCCAGGGCTCAGTCCTAGGACCCCACCTGTTTGGCATATACTTCTCAGAGGTACAGGCAAGCACAGGAGGATTATGGCTGACCAAGTTTGCAGGTGACTGCAAACTAGGGGCTATAATTGACTCTCCGGCTGACACTGACATCCTCCAAAAGGGTCTCACTGAGATGGATACCTGGTGTCAAAATAATGGCCTCAAGCTAAATGCCATAAAGTGCATAGTCATCCCCGCTGGAAAAAAACAAAGTACCCACAAACTACCACATAGGTGGCAGTCCCCTAAATATGGAAGATGTAATAAGGGATCTGGGGACTCAAGTAGATAGTAATCTCATTTTTGATAATCATATTGCCAAAGTGGTTAGAAAATCCTTCTACGTGGCCCACCTAATCACAAAAGGATTCACATCCAGATCAAAAGAGGTCATTGTGCCCTTCTACACATCACTCATCAGACCCATCTTAAAGTACAATGCCCCATTTGGGATGTACCTTACAAGACACCTGCAACAGCTGGAAAGACTACAGAAGTACCTCACCAAGAGGATCAATGTTCTCAAACAGATGCCCTATGCAGCTCGACTGAAGAAACTCCAGTTGTACTCGGTTGCATACCGCCTACTCAGAGGTGATCTCTGCCTGACATGCAAGGCCATGTCCAACCCAGAATTGATGGACATGCTCCACTAAAGAAAACCTTATCCCCTCGAGCCACAAGCTCTAGGGATCTAAACCTCACCGCAACAATAAATAGGACATGGTGGAGGGATAGATTCCTGTCCCAGAGACTTCCCATGCTTTGGAACAAGATTCCAATCTACATTAGGCAGAGCTCCTCGCTAACACTCTTCAAAAGAAACCTTGACGAGTGGATGGGAAACAGAAAGTTTACCTTGGGGATCTCTTCAGTGGCTCTGCTGGACAGAGGTACAGGGAACTAATCTAAGGGGATGGCGAAAGCCAACACATTCTGTCTAGGCTTATAAATGCCTTCAGGCAGATAGCCTAGTACCCACCTATGAACCTATGAACCTATATGCTTTGCTTTTGACTGGTCATGTGATTTTATGGAGTGTATAAATTACTTTGCTGGGAGTAATTTAGTTGTTCTGATGAAGTTCACTATATACTTGAATGAAAGTGCTAAACTTACATTTGTTTTTAATAAACTGGCCAGCTTTGTGGAACTGTGCTTTGGCTTTGTCTGTTCCCCCTTGGCTTGCTTTGGTTAACAGGAGCAGTTTTACTTGCCTCCTGAAAATGTCTGATGACAATGTAGAAGTTCGACATGCATATGCATGTATAAAATATTAATTAATTTGTTCATTCATTCATTTATTCAGCCTCTAATACTCACTTAATCCAGTTCAAGGTTTCATGGAGCATTTTCAAAACTGTATACCCTAAAGAGAAAAATGCAGGGCTAGTAAGGATGAGTGATAGTTCAAACTGATGAGAAAGAAGCACAAAATTACTGCAGTGCAATGTTATAGTGAGCTGAGAAACAGCTGTGATTGTCTAATGCCTATATTTACTATCATATTTCTACTGATTGTCAAAGTTGGTATAATAGTTACTGATGGTAGGCATGGCCTTAAACAAAAACTGAAAACTCTCACAAACAAATAGAGAAAGGTGTTATCATTTCAGATAATGGTCTGTAAGCAAACTGTGGGCAAGGAAGGTAGATGCCGTTGTTTAAATCCCTGGATTTAATTTGCAACATCCTCTGAAGGAAACTCAACTGTGCTATCATAGCCAAGGAGAGCAATGACAGGTCAGCAAAAGAAAATGTCATAATGTATGGAAGGAGATGAGGTGACCTCTGTTTTGGAATCCATGGAATTTGCTTGCCTTTCAAGACAGCCATCAAACTTCCAGTAAAAACACATATGCACATCTTTTGGCTGAGTGCCAGCCATGCCCCTCTGTACCTTAAATAGGAATACACATATCATAATGTCTTCATTATTTTCTGTCCAGTATTTAACAAAAGTTTTAATCTACTGTGTATATAGTTAATATTACCTTTTGTTCTGTTTCTTGTTATTGGGTAACATATTTACTTATTGTACTAGCCACGAACTCAGCACTTCCCACACAAAGAAGTGGAGGGAGGAATCCATTCACTGTGTGCTTTTCTTTTATCTTTATTTGCCCCTTAAACACGTTTCCTGGTCAGAATTATTACTCTGTCAGGCACTTAACTATGTAATCACATGGATATGGATCCAGAAATTATTATGCCTTGGAAAAATGGTAGCAGAAAAATAAATGAATATTCTAGCGCTGCTCAGATGTGCAGATATTGTCATTTATTTTCTTTGTACGCATGGCAATAAAATCCTGGGGCTAAACACAAGTAAAATATTGATTACACATCCTTTCTATGTATTCTTAAATGATCAAACCATGTCATTTGACATGCAGGTAGAGATTTGCTCACACCTCTGACAACACCAAAACAATCTCACTACTGTATTTGTAATAATTAGGAAATGCAGTAAGCATATATTTTTATGAACTGCAAGACTACAGTGATCATTTTCTTCTTCTTTGTTGTTTTTGAAACCAAGAAAAGGATGTGTTATGTAACAACATAACTAACTGCATGTGCATCTAGGCAATGAAATTCTGAGGTTTCATAGCTATACATTTGGGATACTGTGGTTAACTGATGTACTTTATCAAGGAGTACAGATGTCAGTGCAGTATTTCTTCATTCAGCTGTGATTCATGATATCCTGTGGTGAAGTCCATTCAGTAAGGTCAGGAAAGCCCACTTGAAGCTTCCCATAAAAACACATATGTGCATCTTTTGGCTGAATGCCAACTATACCCTTCTTTGTGTTAAATAGGAATACATGCAACCAGATGCAGCCACCCCTTGTAGCTATACTGTATTGCATAAACAACATTCTTGCCAAGCTATAGCAAGTGATTAGTATTTGTCACTGGATGATGCTCTTGTATCTGTAAAGAGGTCACCTTCTCCAGTATTAGATAACCATGTCTTCTTGTAAGACTTAGGATTAAAGAATCTAAGAAATCTCAGCAGTCCTATAAATAAAAACTGTCTCAAGCAACTATAGTACCCAAGTGGGTGATATGCTATGCCTCTGGAAAAAATATTGGCCACTGTATGTCTGTCTCCAGTTCATTACAGTTGATGCAGTTATAGAACACATTGCAAAGTGTGTTAGGAGTATTAATCAATGCTGTGCAAATACTGTTGATTCCAATGTGTAAGGTGGTCCTTCGAATCCTTACAAAACTATAGGGCTAACTGTATCTTAAGACCATTGATATTATACTGGATTGTTTGGTTTATTGTACCTGAAACACTCATTGAAGCCTGTGATGTCCTCTTAGACATACAGAATGGCTTTAGTGGCTGACCATACCTCTCAACCTGCAGGCACTGAAAATGGGAACAAAGGCTATTAAAAAGCAGGTACATTTAACCAAAAATCTGGACATCTAAATCACGTCAAATTTGAATGCCAAATAGCATGTAACTCCTCTTGCTTCAAGTAGGAATGTGGAATGCTACTCACAAACACATGTTAAAAAACAGAAAATCACAAAAATGTTAGAAAAAATATAAGCACATTATCAAAGAGACAGTGGAAAATATGTATTCTTTAATGAAGTGTATTGCAAAATTCTACTACACAAGACCATTTATTTTTGCTTCTGAAAAAGGGATTGGGATAATGCATGTCCTCTTTCCTTAAATTATTGATGCCACTAGTATGCTAGTCAGGCAGTGTGGTTTAATATATACCTGACAGCTTCAAAAATCAAATGTGACGAGATGAGAGGGTTCAGAAATTGGTATGAAGAGGCAAGTCATGCCTGAAAGTAGGGGTATACTTCAAAAGTTAGGTGCATTGTGTGTATAGTTAACTCAGGCCTGAAGATAAGAATGTTCTTAGACTGGTGAGCTTTTTCACAGAGGTGTTCGGAGTTGGTTCCCCAACTGCGGGAAGAGGATTTACCTCCATGATTTGGTTTGGCAGGCACTACTTGTTTGATAATACTAAAGAAGAGAAATTGGAAAAATGTCAGCACCAAAACAATAGAAGGTAGGACATAAATAATTGTTGCTTAGATTATTTGATATATACAATATATGTGATGCATAATGTTTTTAACCGTGAACTTGTTAATATGGTTTGGTTACTTGTATATAAATGTAAGTTTGCCTATGTCATAAGTGATAATTCAATAAAGGTGTTTAAAAAAGATTTTTCAAACTAAACATACCTGTATAAATCCTATAGAAGAAAGCATTACAGGATGCATGCAAACACCCATGAGCATGAACTATATCAAAGTTACCTCTGCAGCTGTATAGTGAGTGACTAGGAAGCTTCATTAACACTTCTTTGTAGATCTAAAACTGTCTGGCATACTCAGTCATAAGCCATATCTTTTGCTCTTTTTAGAGCTTGCCCGTGTACCCCAAAGCACTGAAATTGTATACTTTTGCAAGCATATATTATTGCAGCAATCCCATGGAGACATCTTTGAAATGATATATGGATACATGTCTTTTGGGTATTGCTGCCTTTGCTAATTTTTTCAGTAGGCATACCTAACTGTGTGCTGAGTGTCCAATCATTTATGATAAACTGCCAGTTTTTCCCCATAATATTGTTAACTGCAGGACTGTCTGTGGAGTACATTGTAATAAATCAGTGCTGTACACACTCATGACAATTGTTATTAATATGTTCACTAATTTTTCTCCAAGATGTACTATAGGAATTCCCTAAACATGAATATAAACAATTTTCTGGCACTTTTGTTGTCTTTTACTGCAATAACAGTACATACGTACCATTAAGCCTCTTCCTAAATAAAATGATTTGTGATAAGTTACTACAAAATGGCAAGAGTTTTAAATATATTTTATTTGAAGAAGTCCATGTATATTACAGATGAAAGTGCTTATCATTGTACAAATTGTTGAGTATTAAATATTTGTAATCTCTCCTTGTGTGCTGTTTATGTCTTGGCTCCATGTTGTTTTGGAATAGATGTCAGAAAGGTATTTAGAAACTTTTGTTTAGCACCTTTAAGGATCCATTAAGCTCTGTTCTTTCACTATAGCCTATCAGCAGCCAATGTTGGCTACTATAGAACAGTGGTAGAGGCTAAAGCAGTTTTAAAATCTGATAGATACCTCATAAACAAGACAGTACATCAAAGCAAAGTGTACAATAGAAAACTTGAAACCTCACAAGAGGAACAAAATAAACTAAAGAACACCAAAAATGTCCAACCAGTAAAAAATGCTCACTCAGTACTGAAATAGGTTAAGCAGTTTTGTCCTTTAATTAACAAGAACTTCATCAGAACATTTTCAATCATGGACTAAGTCCCTTATAAATACATCGGATACAGATTCAATTAGATTATGTCATCCAATGAAATTTCCTAGTCAAGGAATTAAATATTTAAATCACATAAAAATATATAAAGAACAGACAAAGAATATATATATTGAGTAAAATACTAAAGCCATAATCTACACGAACTTACATTTTAAACTGCATTTGATATTAATAACTTTATTCAACCCTGATTTCTTGTCTAGTCTCAAGGCAATTTGCCATCTAACTTCCTTATATTCTAATACATTGTTAAAGCTGTTAGTGAAAGGTGTTTGATCAACCATGTTCAATACAAAAAACATTTGCATTCAGTGGCATGTTTAACCAAATGCATTGGTGACATCTTTTTCTTAATACCTGCACAATGCTCATAAATTCTTTGAGTGAACATTCTAATATTTTTTTTCCTGCAGAAAATTCCTCAATATACAGCATTTGGCTAAATAAACTTGTCCTACACTTTTCAGTGATGGTCTGATTTAAGTGTTTAATGAATACACTATGTGTAGAATATACCTACAATATTTAGAACTAAAACATGGATAGGTCTCTATTGGACCCACTCCCTCAGAAGGATGGTTTGCCACTTTGTTTTCTAACATCCCCTTGAAATTAGATACCTTCTTGTATAAAAATAAAGGATGACCCCTCCTACAATTTTGGCCAAGTCTGAGTTCCCCAAAATTATTCCCAGTTGTCCACTATAATTTATCGAATTTCATTTGAATTTACACTAATAGGAATTGGAAAAGAATATCTCATCTCATTAATATAAACTTCATCACCTGACCCTTTTGGTGTGAACCTATTAATTAAAATGGAGGAAATTTGGTAGTCCTAAACTTACTAACTTCATTTGTAATCTTCTCCAACTTAGTACTATGGTAACCTCTATCTAAAAACATTAAAATTAACTCATTGAATTCAGTATTGTAAAAATCATCATCATGAGTTGATCTACTTAGACGTATAATCTTCCCCCTGTTGATATTCCATTTAATAAATCTAGGATGTTGACTCCCAAAGTGTAAGTAATTATTGGTGAAAGTTTTCTTTTGATGTAAATTACTCCTAAAACAACCCTTTTCCATTTCAATATTGAGATCCAAAAAGTTGACTCTACATCCATAGTCACATAAAACAAAGGTCAGCCAGTTAATGCTCAGATTGATTTCTTTTAAAAATAACAAAACTCTTCATCACTGCCTGACCAAATAAGAAATAAATAATCAGTATATCTCCTATAAAAAGTAACAAACTTAAGTAACTTCATCTTGATTAATACAGTACTTTTCCACCAGCAGAGAACCAAACTGCCAAAACTGGAGCCATTTTTGCTCATATTGCCATACCAGATTTCTGTTGGTAGACACACCCTACAAATAAGAAGAAATTGTTAGTTAATGCAATTTCTAACAACAAGCAAATAGTGTTAATCAAAATGTTGTCAAAGTTAGTAAAGTGATGTAAAACATTCTGACAAAATCAACACCTTCACATTGATAAATAGAAATGTACAGGGAGATCACATCAATAGTGACTAAAAACATTTCAATATCACAAAATTTATAATTTTGCATCAGATCCAAAAATATGTATAATCTTTCAAAAAACTATATTCTGAACTAATGGTTTAATAAACTATCTTAATAGTTAATGGTAACCATCTTGCTGTGATGTCCAGGCACAATGGGTCTAAATGGTGTTTCACAACATTTTTTATGAATTTTGTTAATACCAAAAAAATTATCCCAACTGTGTTTGATACACATACAAAGTGCACAATCTATATATCCCTGATTTAATAAGTCTAACAAAACAATCTTCGCTCACTATAATTGTTTGCATCACCAAGAAGTTCCATCATACTCTTTATATAATCGTGACTGTCCATAACTAAACTTTTACCTTTCTCAGCTTTCATGAACCTCACATCCTTAGATTTTCTTAAAACTAAGAGAGCTTCATGTTTAGCTGAACTCAAATTAAAATATCTGGTTTTAGATTTGTCCTTCAGTAGATGATGAAAGTCATTCTCACATATTTCAGAAAAAATATTTAAAATTGACAACAGAGTAGGATTAAAGACACTTGTTTTTTTTTTTTTTCTTTTTCAAACAGCCCTTTTTTCATACATAGGAAAATCATGTAAGACATATTTCAAATTTAATTTCCTAACAAAACTTAAGGCCATTACCAAATCATCTGTGTTAGTCCTGTTGGATGGAATGAAGGAAAAACGTTTTCCAAGTACCTTGAACTGCATTGTCTGATAAAACAAGTGAACTTGAATTAAAAGCTTTCAAAGTGGATACTAACACTGCTGCCCACTCCCCTGTTTTCCCCCTTTGGACACTTTTGCTCCCCTGGTAGACTCCTTAATTTTGTCTGAGGGCAAACGTGCCAGAAAAGGAGAAAATAAGCCAAGTCCATCAGTTCTTTCATCATCTACAACTAATGTT
>NC_056744.1:758182062-758184562 GCF_019279795.1 Protopterus annectens
ATGAGATGAGCCACGTAGAAGGATTTCCTGACCACTGTGGCGATGTGATTATCAAAGGAGAGACTACTATCCACCTGTGTCCCAAGGTCTCTTATCACATTTTTGGCATTAAGTAGACTACCAGCTATGTGGTAGTTCATGGGTACAGAGTTTTTACCAAAGAGGATGACAATACACTTTTTGGCATTGAGCTTCAGGCCATGGCTTTGACACCAGGTATCTGTCTCAGTGAGGCCCTTTTGTAGTTTGTCCACATCGTTAGGAGTTTCGATTATGGCTCCTAGTTTGCAGTCATCTGCAAACTTTGTTAGCCAAAGACCTTCTGTGTTGGTCTGCACTTCAGAGAAGTAGATACCAAACAGGAGAGGACCCAGGACTGAACCCTGTGGTACTCCACTTGTCACTGGTCTGATGTCGGATTTGGAATCTGCTACTTTCACAGTGTGGGTTCTGTCCGTGAGCTAGTTGGCAACCCATTTTGTGACATAGGGATTTATACCTAGTTTAGTGAGCTTATCTATAATTCCAGAGAGGGGGATGGTGTCGAAAGCCTTGGCGAGATCTAGATAAGCTGTGTGAACCATTTTACCATCATCTATGGCTTTGGTGACTGCTTCAAAGAAGTCAATCAGGTTTAGGAGACATGATCTGCCTTTTACAAATCCAAACTGAGTAGGGTCCAGAGTTTGGAGATTACCAATGTCTTTGTTTATGAGTTCCATGATGATATGTTCCATGGCCTTGCAGACCAGGCTCATCAGGCTAATGGGGCGGTAGTTCCCGGGGTCCTTCGTGGCTCCCTCTTTGTGGAGTGGGATAACTGTCATGGTGTGCCATTCAGTGGGTACAAAGCCTGAGGTGAGGCTATGATTGAACATGGTACTTAGGTAGGGTGCCAGTTCATTCTGTAGTTCGTGTAGAACTCAGCCTGGGATATTGTCAGGTCCCATGGATGCTGTGTTCTTGGCTTTGGAGAGTGTGTTATTTACCTGTGCAGCTGTGATTATAGGAACTTTGCATTCTTCCGGTATAGAGATGGGCCCTCTAGGGGGGTGAGAGGGGGGTAAATTTAGCACTGAACCTATCTGCTAGGATGTTGGCAATATCAGTTGGTTCTGTATATTTAGTGCCATTATGCTGTAACTCAAAGCAGATCTGAGTGTTCCCATTTAGATTCTTGACATAGCTATAGAATGCTTTGTGGTTGTCTTTAGAGTCAGTGGCAATTTTGTTTTCGTAACTAGCTTTGGAGGATTTTATGAGGGATCTCAGCTTCTTACTGAGGTTTACCAGGGAGTTCCTCCAGTCATGGGATTTTACTCTTTTTTGCAACAATTTCTTTCTTCTGTTGTAGAGTTTGTTTATGGCAGAGGACCACCAGATTGGCTTCCTTTTTTTGGAGGATAACATCTTGGTTCTTTTAGAGATAACATGATCCATGCACTCGTGTAAGTGCTTATAAAGTGCATTTGTGTAGGATTCGGCAGTCATATCTCTATTGTGCGTCTGCATGGGTGTCATGAAGTTTGCCACTTCTGTCTTAAGAAGTGTGAAGTTGGCTTTTGAGAAGTTTTTTACGATGGTTTCCCTAATTGGGGCTGGGGGTGGGATGTGGATGTCTATGCTGATTAGCTTGTGGTTGGATCTGACCAACGAGGAATTGACCTCTGGTGTGGAACACCGGTTTCCCATGTTGGTGATGACCAGGTCTAGGATATTGCTGCCCTTGGTGGGGGTATGAATAAGTTGATCCAAGGCATTGGAATTTATGAATTCTAGAAAACGTTGAGCAAAAGAGTTGGTACATGAGTAGTTTTCCCAGTTAATGGTGGGGTAGTTGAAATCGCCCATTATTAGCGTGTTGGGTTGTACCCTAATACTTTCCAGTGTATCAAGAAATGAGGAGTGTGAATCCTGGGGCATGGTGGGGGGTCTGTAGCAACCTACAATTTGGATTGCTGTCTTGCCCAGAGTTAGTTGTACTTGGATAATCTCGGATGCATTATGCTGTGCAACTAGCCTGGAGGTGTGGATATCCTTAATGAATATGGACACGCCTCCGCCTTTAGTGCTTCTTTCTGGGTTAGGTGGCCGAAAGGTGTGGTATGAACTGAATCCTGGTAATGCAGGGGTGCTCTCTGGAGCTTTGAACCAGGTCTCTGTCACTGCACAGATGTCAATGTTCTCCATTTTAAGGAGTGCCTCGAGTGAGTGCATTTTGAGGTTTAGACTTCTAGCATTGAGTAGCATTACCCTCAGATTTTGCTTGCTTGTACCTGTTACAGTGGTGAATTTGTCATTTGAACCTTGCCTAAAAAAGGCACTATAGGGGTGGCAATAGTCTTAGCCAGTATCTGGAATCCTAAGGGCGAGAGGTGCAGGCCATCTCTGGCAAAGCATCGTGGACTGTCGATCATGTTGTTCCAGGCAGACAAATACTGTATCCCCTTAGAATGACACCAGAAGCTTAGCCAATTGTTGAAGTCAATCACTTAGCTGC